>NW_009722196.1:0-62935 GCF_000703405.1 Apaloderma vittatum | reverse complement strand
GTTGTGCTCTGTGGTGAACTCACCACTGGCTACCCCAACAGAGGAGCTCCAAAGAGGAGGTACAAGGACTCTCTGAAACAATACTTTAGTTTTGGCCATATTGACTACCATCAGTTGTCCACTCCGGCGTCCAATCGGGAGACGTGGAGACACACCATCCATAACACTGCTGCCTCCTTTGAGAACACACATAGAATTAGTCTAGAGGAGAAAAGACAATGAAGAAAGAACTGTGCCTCGTCAATACCGCCTAAGGAGACTTTCTGCTGTGCCTTTTGCAACCGGACTTGCCTATCCCACATCGGCCTTTTTAGCCATCAGTGCACTTGTAGCAAGTGTGGGTAAAGCCCTTCCCATATCTTCGTTCGTGAAGCCTAGCCATGATTGACGATCGATGATGATAACATTTTAATGTACATTTTATATAACTTCATTTTTTTAATATTCTATGGACCTATTATATAACAGAGAGACGTGCTGCTCCAGTAGTTTATGTTTCAGAGATAAAAATCAAAGATGTTTAAAACTCTCTTGGAAAAATGTGAGATGGTTTTAATCAACTACAATGTGAAGTTCTGTGCTTTTGCTGAATAGTTACTTTTGAAAGATGCAGATTAAGCATCGTTAAAGCATCTTCTCATTTACAGTGTTACATCTCTCAGTGAATGCATCTGTTCTCCAGGCCCTTTGTGCACACTCATAGACAGCAAAAAAAAAAACCCAACTAATTTGAAAGCAGGGATTAAAGGTGTCTGATTAGATTAAAAAAATAGTAAGGGAATCTAGGAGAAAGACAAGGTAATGCTCAATGATGTTTGTCCGTCTTGAACCTTTATTATCTGCCCATGAGAATCAGTGAAGAGTTTCTTTCTTTAGATGAGAAAGATTTGAAAATCACTTTTTTATCCAGAACTGGGCTGAGGGAGATGTCTTCACTGGTTCTGTAAAATATTCAGATTATGTTTGTTGTTATTGGTGCTTCTTTTAGTTTAGCCATCTATTCTATATAAGATTTATTTTTTGTAGACGAAAGCTCTCGGTCACTAAGGAGAGATATGTCAGGTAAAGGCATCATCTGCACTCCAAAGAACCACCCACGTATCTGCTACCCTGGAGCATTGTGAAAATCTGAGCATACATGTTTGCAAAATCCAAGAACACAAGGAAAAGGCATATTTGGAAAGGGCAGCAAATGCCAGTATATATGCGTGAGACAGAATATATACACTGAAGATGCATTTGAATATTAAACAAAATCCGAACTTTGAAGGTACCATTTTTCTTTTTAAATTCTGAAATTAAAAGGAACTAGTGTTGAACATGCCTAGAACTGGCAACTCCTCTGTGTACATGACACGTCTGTCATCTCTCGCCCTTCTTCTTCCCTGTCTTCCACCAAAACTACTGCTTGGGGCAGAAAAACGACAGAATAATCTGGACTGGACAGATTTACCTGGGTTTCCTCACCCCACAGACTGCTGTGAAGTCTCTGTCCCCCTGATTATGCGTAACATAATCTAAAGTTTTATTGCCACTGAATAACATCGTGTATTTGGTAATGTCCTAGTAAGGAGATGAGTCCATTTTCCTAAAGTGCTATTGACAATGGTCCATGTGTCTTAGCATGTTTGATAATGTTTCATAATTTTCACTTTGGAGAAAAAATTACCTTCTAGAACAGCCCTATATGGTAGGTGGAGATTTTTCAGCTGTGCATAAATTTGATTCAATATGTTTATAAGAATAATATAAATGAGTGACTTGAATAGAGTGATAGACCACAAGAAAAGTCATTGTAACATAAGATGGTAATTTTCTATGTTTTTGATGGCTAAGCACAAACACTTTTGAGGAATATCTTTTTCATTTTCATTATAAACTCCAATACTACTGAAAAAGTAGGTCTGGTTTTTTCTGTCCTCTAGCTCTCCTTCTTCCAACTTGAGCACTTCTGCTACCTTAAACTTTCTTAGGTAAAACTAGCAGGTGTTTTTACTTGAGGTATTACTTCAGAAGAAATATTAGTACGATATCTTTAACTGCAATTAAAAAACGTAACTTGTCTCGGTTCTTCTTGAGCATTTGCCGTGTGTGAGCATTATCTTGTGGTATTCCTAACAAGCTGTCTGCAGTCTGCACAGATGAGAGAGCTGTTTTCAACTTCTTTCTCTTTTAGAACTTATTTTTGTATGGCCAACAGGAGGAAGATTTGGCTTGGGCCTGTGTGATTACAGCTCACCATGAGGGCAATCTCTGGTGATATTTTATGGTATAAAGCATTCTTATAAGGACTTATGCAGGCAGATTTACTTCTGCTTATTTGATCTGGCTAATATCACTTTGTCAGACTAATGCAAGGTGGTTTACATCTGTTGCAATCACACTGCTGACAACCCCAGCTTTCTGAATAGGACCTTGTCTGACAGGAGAACACGGACTCCTGCACTGTAGGAGGATAGACAAACAAAATAAGGAACTATCTGAAAAAAAAATAATCTTGCTACTCTGTGAAGTTTGCAATGCTGTGGAAAGACTACAGAAAATTTCATTTCATTACATGAGATTCCATGCAAAAAGGGAGAGGAGAGACACTGCAGAACAGCAATTAAGAGTGTAAAGATCCTCGATAAACAGTGCAAGACTGTGGGAATTCACCCTACCTATCTTTTGGTATTAAGAGGGAAGCTACTCTTACTAAGCTCCCCATGAAGAAGAAAACTTGGTCAGAGGGGGTTTCAAAGTGCTTCTACTAACATCTTGCCCATATGCCTGTGATTCAAGCCTAGTCTCCTGAGTTCTCTAATTTTAGTCAGCATTAATACTATCCCTTATATAGCCATTTCTGTAGTTGAATTTTTAGTAGAAGAAAGTACTGCATGCCCATGAGCACATACCCATGTGGACTGCAGCAGATATTATATTTAATAATTATTTTTCTATTGCTCATATAAAGTATTCATAACCTGTGCCCCTTTATTACTAATGGTTTAACCAAGCCACTGGTGCAGAAATACCTGAGTTGCTGAGATAGTTTAGCAGAAGCCTCTTGATTTAAATCAAATCCCATGGGCATGAAAAGGTCTTTCTTGACTTTTTAACACAATCATGTCTGGCAATGTGATTGTGATAGAAATCCCAATGTTGTACAGCATTGCAGTCTAAGGTGATTTTGGTGGAAGTATTACAGAAAATGTAGGTAAGTAAGCAAAATCTGCTGAGTTACACAATATTGTATCAAGTCTCTACTGTATTTCTCTGCGATATTTCATTCATCCATGCTTCCCTAGTCCCTGATGAACAATTTAATTGGCCAAGATAAGTGGCTGTTTAAGAGCTGTTATTTATGACACTACAGCATTTAACTCAGCTTCTTTTTAAAAATGAGCACTTAGGGCTCTTTCTAGTCTGCCTAGTCACTGATCTGCTTTGCATGTCTTAATTGCCTGTCTTTACCATGCTTTAAGTTAGTTTTTGTTGCTGTCCTTATAAATGTAACTAATGGCATAAGCACCCTGATGAAAGGATTAGTATTTGTGTAGAATAGCCAGGCCATCTAAACAAATTCATGTGTGACTGTAAAAGGAATTACCTGTATAGTACATGATTCACAATTGCATGCAGTTTCCACTGCCACGATCAAAAAATTATTGTTTTATTTATTACTGCAATGGGCATGCAGCTGGGCAGGAAAAAGAGAGGGGAAAGAAGTGGTTTTTTCTGAAAAAAAAAAAATGAATGGCAGTATGTTATTGGATCTTCAGTCCAGGAAAAAAACCCAGCCATCTGGAATCCACAGTCCCAAGTTACCACCCATTAGCCCCATTAGTTCTGTAAAGCTATGTTTTACTTATTATGACAATTAAAAACCGAAGGTTTTGTTGCTGAATAGCTCAGCAGAAACAAAGCGTGGGTTACTATTAGATAGCAGGTTACTAACAGTTATACTGGGAAAATTTGGATTAGTTGTACATTCCATTATTTTTTTACCTAATGTTATGACCCATGAAGGTGACAATAATTAAGGACTCGCTGAGTCACTAACATATTTATAACAGCTTCCAAGTTCAGCAGAAGTCACGAATGTTGTAATGACCTATGGATTGTCAGCACTGAAATATGTGAGAAAGCCAGTTACAATTTACAAAAGATGTAGAATAAAGGATAAAGCAACATGAAGTTTCCTGCATAGTGTTCTCTTACATATATGAAGTGGCTTTAGTTTATTTCTGGAATAAATCAGATGTAACCAGTCTGAGGCCTCTCTCATTATGAAGACAGAATCTTAGTGATGAACCAAATCATACAGTTTTTCTGACTGTCCATGCAATAACAGACTTAAAGGATTTAACTCTTACCATGGGTTGGTTGTGTAACTGTCCCTGCTAAACAGGAACTAGCTCTGTAAAATCCTGCTGGGACTCATCATCAGATGTTGTTTCAGATTTACTCAGCGTGGCCTCCTCTTAACAAGGATTTCACAAATGGCGTCCTATTCTGGCTAGGCAAGCAAGCTATGGTTCTACCATGTAATAGGATATTACTTTCCCTGCTCATGAACTAGAGCATCATCTCTTTTATAGATTTACTGGCATCATACAAAGACCAAAAGTCAGAGTAAAGCTGGCTGTACATATCAAGGTGTTGGATTTATGTTTATAGCAAAGACTGTTGTCCATCTGGACAACCTTTGACACCATTTACCTCAGCATTCCCCAGAAGGAAAATGGCTGTTCATGGCTTGAATGGGCAAACCCTTCACTGGGTGAAAAATTGGCTGGAAGGCCAGGCCCAAAGAGTGGCAGCGAGTAGAGTTAAACTCAGTTAGTGGCTAGTCAAAAGCCTCAGGTTTTAGTATTGGGGCCAGTTCTCTACAAAATCTTTATCAGTGTTCTGGATGAGGGGATTGAGTATACCCTCAGTAAGTTTATATATGACACCAAGCTGGGTGGGGGTGTTGGTCTATTTAAGGGTAGGAAGGCTCTACCAAGAGATTTGGACAGGTTGGATCAATCGACTGAGGCCAATTTTATGATGTTTAACAAGGCCAAGTACCAGGTCCTGCACTTAAGTTACAACCCCAGGCAACGTTACAGGCTTAGGGAAGAGCAGCTGGAAAGCTGCCTGGCAGAAAATGACCTTGGAGTGTTGGGCACAATGAGCCAGCAGTGTGCCCAGGTAGCCAAAAAAAGCCAACAGCATCTTGGCCTGTATCAGAAATAATGTGGCCAGCAGGAGTAGGGAGGTGATTGTGCCCCTGTACTTGGCACTGATGAGTCTGAACCTTGAACCTTGTGTTCAGTTTTGGGCCTCTCACTTTAGGAAGGACATTGAGGTGCTGAAGTGTGTCCAAAGAAGGGCAATGAAGCTGGTGAAGGGTCTTGAGAACAAATCTTATGAGGAGCAGCTGAGGGAGCTGGGGTTGTCAAGCCTGGGGAAAAGGAGGCTGAGGGAAGACCTTAAGTCTCTCTACAACTACCTGAAAGGAGGTTGTAGCAAAGTGGGAGTTGGTCTTTTCTCCCTAGTAACAAGTGATAAGATGAGAGGAAATGGCTTCATATTTCACCAGGGAATGTTTAGACTGGACATTATGAAAATTTTTTTCAGAGAATGGTTGTCAAGCACTGGAAGAGGCTGGCAAGGAATGTGGTTGAGTCTCTAGCCTTGGAGGTATTTAAAAGATGTGTAGGTGTGGCACTTAGGGACATGGTTTTTGGGGGACTTGGCAATGTCAGGTTTACAGTTGGGGTCAATGATCTTAAAGGTCTTTCCCAACCTAAATGGTTCTATGATTCTATAATTCTATGATATTACCCCAAGCACTTCACAGTTGTTAATATACAAGTGTAATGCTACTAGTTTTTTCTCTATTTTTGAGTCTGGCAAACCAAAATCGAAACACAGCATAAAATAGTTTTGTGCAGATTTAGATTATCTGCCTTCCAGTTAACTTAGTGGAATTTGTTCAATTTTTATGGTTGTCAGGGTCTTTACTTTTGCTATTTTGCATATTGTCTGAGATGCCTTTTTGCATCAAAGTGCACTTAAACATCTCTGCCAGTTGTAGGACAGTGAGGTGAGATTTGTATCCTGAATACTGCAAAGTGAACTGAATGAAAGCTCGGAAGAAATTCACCTGGATAGTACAAGAACCAGACTACTGAGTTCAGAAAACAATACCATGCCATTTCTGATATCTTAATCAATTTGCTCCTTTAGCTTCCATTACTGGTCCTGTCATACAGAGAGTGGAGAAAAAAATCTACTTTCAATTTTCTTTGATCATGTTTAGATATTCTCAGTAACATTCCATATAATTTATTAATATCTTCCCTAATTTAATTTCATTAAACTTATCCAAAATTTCATACTTACAAAGCAACAGCAATCTCAGGCTTTTGACAATGTCAGACTAAATGTCATGGATTCTGAGTAGGTGACATGAAAACTTTGCTTGCAACCATTTCTATTGATTAAAATTCGCTTTATGTATAGAGGAAGAAGCTTTCCTTCCAAAGGTAGAATAAGTAAATATACTTTTCTAAGACTTTTACTACCTTTGGAGAGATGCTGTTTATGTATTAATTTTTTTGCTTTAGTAACTTTTTTCTACTCGAGAGGTCAGGTTTGAGAAAGTAAGGGCCTAGAGCACTTCAAACTTTGATGGTGAGTAGACACAGGACATTTCATTTCCTGAGTTAAGTAGCAGAGGAAAGAAAACTCATGATGTAACCATTCACAAAGTGTGCATTGTTGGGAGTAATTAGGAACTAAAAAAGCAACACTTTGAGATTCTTCTAGATAACATGTATATGTTCAAGGTTCTGCAAACAAAGTAATGTGAAATCACTAGAATATGGTATTCATCAGTCAAAATCTGATTCTGACTTCCACAAAAGCTAGGGGATGATTATTGTTAATAGGCTGTAGATTTTTCTAGAGAAGAAATATATTATTATAGCATATTGATAGTACTTACAGTACATATAACTTGGTAATGACAGGTAGCAACCATGATTCTGGGTACATTTCTTTTTCATGCTTTGTTATTGATATCTAACACTCTGTCCAGTCTTAAACTTCAATACCAAAACAATGTATTTTCATAAGTATCATTACAAACCACAAGAGAAATTCATAAAAATATTCATAAAAATAGGTTTACTCTGGTGTGAGAGAAGTGGAGATAAAGGAACAATGCAAGAGTTTCAGCACGGTAGTCCTGGAAAAGTAGCTGTTAGTGATATAATATCCCTTCACGAAAAATGAAACAAGTGAGTATGTTTCTGTTAAAAATTAAGTTTCCTGGGTTCTTTTCACATATCGTAACATCCAGCAGTGATATAGATTAACAGAGACCTGTAATAGGTGATTACACAGAATCACAGAATGTTAGAGGTTGGAAGGCACTTCAAAAGATCACCTAGTCTAACCCCCTAGCCAAAGCACCTAGAGTAGGTCACACAGGAATGCGTCCAGATGGGTTTTGAATGTCTCCAGAGAAGGAGACTCCACAGCCTCTCTGGGCAGCCTGTTCCAGTGCTCCATCACCCTCACAGTGAAAAAGCTTTTCCTCATGATTTTGTGGAACCTCCTGTGCTCCAGCTTGTATCCATTGCCCCTTGTCCTATCATTGGACATCACTGGGAAGAGCCTGACTCCATCCTCCTGACACTTCCCCTTGACATATTTATAAAAATTAATGAGATCCCCCTTCAGTCTCCTCTTCTCCAAGCTAAAGAGACCCAGCTCCTTCAATCTTTCCTCAAAAGGGAGAGGTTCCACTCCCTTCACCTTCTTTGTGGCTCTGCACTGGACTCTCTCAAGCAGTTCCCTGTCTCTTTTGAGCTGAGGGGTCCAGAACTGGACACAAGATTCCAGATGTGGCCTCACCGAGGCAGAGTAGAGGGGCAGGAGGACCTCTCTCGACCTACTACCCACACCCCTTCTTATTCACCCCAGGATGCCATTGGCCTTCCTGGCCACATTGCTGGCTCATGGTCATCCTGCTGTCCATCAGGACCCACAGGTTCCTTTCCCCTTTGCTTCTCTCCAACAATTGTTCTTTGCCAGGTGCAAAACTCTACACTTGCCCTTGCTGAATTTCATTAAATTTCTCCCAACTCTCCAGCCTGTCTAGGTCTCACTGAATGGCAGCACAGCCTTCTGGTGTGTCAGCCTCTCCTCTCAGTTTTGTGTCATCAGCAAACTTGCTGACAGTGCTCTCTATTCCCTCATTCAGGTCATTGATGAATGTATTGAATAGTACTGATCCCAGTACTGATCCTTGGGGGACTCCACTAGACAAAGGCCTCCAACTAGACTCTGCCCTATTGACCACAACTCTCTGACTTCTTCCCTTCAACCAGTTCACAATCCACCTCACTGCTCGGTCATCCAGCCCACACTTTCTTAGTTTAGCTATGAGGGTGCTGTGAGAGACGGTGTCAAGTGCTTTATTAAAATCCCGATAAACCGTGTCGACTGCACTGCCATCACCTATCCACCTGGTTATGTCCTCATAAAAGACTATCAGGTTGTTCAGACATGACTTCCCCTTGATAAAATCACTTTTTTTGAAAGTGCTTTCCAGCTGCCTTATGTCCAAACAGCAATGTTGAAACTGAGCATTTTCTGTAACTATTACAAGCACTCTGATCAAAATCTAAGAAGATAACCTAGAAGCTTATTTTATGTAATCTTAGCAAACTCAGCCGTAAAGTTCTTCCAATGCACAACTCCCAGCTAAATTGTCTATAAGAACATGTTTACTCAGCAGAAAGAAAATTACTAGACCTAATGGGCAGAAGGCAAGCTTTGCAGAAGTGGAACTTTAAATGTGTATCTGAAAATACCTTTATGTGATTTAAGTCAGACATCTGAAAACTGATGCATACCTCTACCTGTAAAAATAGTAGTAGGAATTAATTTAGGAACAATTCTCATTGAGAATCAGAAAAATGCTGTCTGAAAGGAACCTCTATCTCCTAGTCACAGTGGAGATAATTTCAAAATTAGAGAAGGTTGCTTGTGGCCTTGTTCAGCTCAGTTTTGAAAATCTCAAATGATAGGGATTCCAGAATCTCCCTAAGAAACCTGCTGCAGTGCTTAACCAAACCCATCATGAAAGTATTCCTTCCCTTTCAGCTGAGTTCTCTTTGCTGGAGCCAGTGACCTCTGCTGCTTGCCCTTTTGCTCTGCATCCCTGAGGTGAATCTACCTCTGCTTTTTCTGTAAGTTCCCACCAAGTATCAGAAAGCTACAATTAGATTCCCCTTAACGGCTCCCCTTGCATCTCCTTGTATGTTACGTGGCAATATTTTAAAATGATTTTTTTGTAAAAGCAGCTCCATATGCAAACTGCTTTTATCACCGCAAGGGCACACTTCTGACTCATGGCACCGGAGACAATATCCTATCACTCAGAAAATATTAGAGGATTCCAGAGATCTGAATTTTAAAATCTCATCTGAAAAATTAGTAACAGTGGCATGGCTTTACCATCTTCCAGAACTTAGCTGAAAAAGAGTAGAGTAAAATAGAAAAAATAATTTTCCTACCTAGAGTCCTGGGCTTCTCAAGAGGTGAGAGTGAGTATCTGCATTATTGATCTTGGAATTAAGGATACAGGTGGTGCTCCTTACACTGTCAAGTCCAATCCTCTCCCATGGTAGGCATTTGTAACGTATAATCCCAGGAACACACATCAGAGTTCCTTGTAAATCTAGCTAGGGCTTGTGTTTCCAGTGCTTGTACTAAAAAGTGGTTCCACTACAGTGATAGTTAGAAAATCTATTCTAATTCTCCGACTAGATATATTCAGTGGTTTATAACCAGTTGTGATTGTGCCAGTATTGCCTTTTAACATTAATAGCTCTTTATCCTCCCCAGTAATAACAGTGTTGATGTATTTATAGCTACATCCCTTCTAAGGCTTTCGTTTCCTGGTTTAAAAAAGTGAAAATCACAGAGCAGAACATCTTTTCTAAAATATAGAATCATATTAACCCATTTTGTGACTGCATAGCCTTAGTATTTAATAGTTCACATAGTGTGTCTCACTACTTATACTGCTTCTGATTATCTCACTCATTAAACATTTAACCTTACTCCTTGTTCCTCTGCAATACTGAGAGATTTAATTTTGACTCACACATGTTCAGAATGAGAGCTGTAACCCCTGGACCACTAAAACTACAGGGTTTTTTTCGCCCTCCTTTCCTCTGTCTTTTAGAAACTTCAAGTTACTCAAGCATTCATTTATTTTTCTTCTCTTTTCTGTTGAGCTGTCAGCTGTAAATAAAATAGATTAAATAGATCTATGTGACAGAAGAGCAATAGAACAAAAGTGAGAGGATAGAAAAGTGCTCTGCTGTTCCCACAATGGAGATGATAGCTGAGAATCTTCCTGTCAGAGCTGTCATGAATAATTTGATCAAAACTCTCAAGAAGACATCTTACATTGGAAACTAATTAAGATGGAAGAGCAATTATTTCCCCATAAATTTATCGATCCAGATTTAAAAAGCAGTTCTTAGTGTTCTAAACTCTGAGAACTACCCTTCTTGGTACTGAAAAATAAAAGGGTGGATATGTAAGTGAGAGTCAGAGCATCACTCACCATAAATTTCACAATATGGTGTGCAATTTATAGAAAGGTTGCCTAAAGATGTTAAACATAAGTTACAGGAAACCAACCATATGTCTACAGCACAGACAGATGAAGAAAAGCAACCTTCAAAAGCTATGAAGAGAATATTAGCAAAGGACTAAGGTAAATATTTTTTAATAATTAATACTTCATAATCTTTCAAAAATATTATTTTTAAAACTGATTTGCATAAAAAACTGTAAAAAATGAGTAATTTCTCAGAGAGTTTACATTAAGATACAGAAAGCATCATTGTCATACTATTTTCTGCTTTTGTTTTGCAGTGCTGAAAGAATATATATTTTTTCCATTTCTCATAACATTAAAGAAGAATATATACATGATCAGGGCAAAGGCAGTAGCAAGCTTAGTGGAAGAATGCCTTCATTACTACATAACTGAATCCTATGAATACATTTTGAAGTGATTTATCTGTCTCTTAATTTCAATATGTAATCTATTTCTACTTTTATCAGAAATAGGCATTTAAACCAAATTTCTTTTTAAATGGTAGCAAATTTATGTCTTAATATTAGTAGACATCTGATGAAGTACCAGTATTAAGTATAAAGGGGTAGATTTTTTTCAAATGTGGTTTGTAGTTGTTTTAAAAATGTAGTTTGAGGGAGTGTTATGTCATTTTTATGAAGTTTGGATTTTCACAGTTTAAAAAATATATTAGATTTCTTTCTGCTAAGCGTTACCAGGTAATTCAAGGACACTTGTTAATTAATCTCATTGTACAATGTCAAGTCATGCTGGTTAGCAAGAGGAGAAAGGCTTTCTTTTTTTACATGCAAATCCCATGAGTCCTCTGAAATCCATTTGTAAATGAACGTTTTTCATACAGACAAAATGCTTAAGGCTAAATTAAATAAGAGCAAGGACAAGGGGTATCCTTACCTCACAAAGTCATGCACCCAATTAAAAATATAAATAGATCCAAACAGTGACATGGATTGGATCTAGACATAAACCTACATCAGGTTTTCCTATGTCTTTATCACACCTTACCCATCTTGATGCATTTCCAGTAAAACAGTACTGATCAGTTATGAAGAAGAGAGGCAACAGTTTGGTTGAAGAGACTCTGTTTTAACCAGCTGAAGAACTGGACATTAAATCATATATTTACACTTTCAAAATCCTTCATAGAGATCTGGCAATAAACCTTCTCATCCTCCATAAGAACAGTGGCTAGTGCTATATATTTACATCAGAAAGTCACCTACCTCTGGAGGAGTACACCCCTCAGACTGATGACAGACTAGATAAAAAAATAACTAGGATTATGTTTTTTAATGTTAATAAAACATATGCAACTAATCTATGGTACATGAGACATGGAGAATTACTACTCTGAAGCCCACACTGTGTGCACTTTTAAAACAAAATGAAGATTCCTTGAGCTGTGTTTTAAGTTCTTTTCAGCAATTAAATCTCAATATTAGTTGACGATACTCATCACTTCTCTTCTTTTGTGATCAAGGCCTGCACCTTCTTAAGGAGAGAAATCATGACATGAACATCAATGGAGGTAGGACTAGAGCTTTACATCTTCTACACGATACAGCAAAAAACCCTCTCAGGCTCATAGTTTTGTGTCACAAGTCAGCTTGCCTAGTTCCAAAGCCAAGTGTCAAAAATAAAACCCAGGTAGGTTTTAGATTTCAGAAATAACAGATGTTTTTCCCCACCTCACCATGTTTTCCCTTTAAATTTCCTTCCTGCTATTGAGGCACACCTGCTTGTAGCAAGAAAACACACCGACTGCTCAGCAGTTTACTCATGTAAACCAATGAACAGTGATTTTTTTATGATTTGTCTGATGCACAGAAAATGTAACCTACTAAAACCACCAGATGTACAAGCGGTGACTTTCAATCAATTTGATAAGATTTATAGCTTCCTTTCTCTAGATATTTGATTCATTCTCTCTTGATAGCTGATACACAAATAATAGGTTTTTTTGCAGACATTGATTCTTACCTTAAAGTAGTCAAAAAGTAAGGCCTGAACCTCAACCCATAACTGTCTAGGCTATTTCTTTGCATTTTTGATATATCGAATTATTTTCTTTCTGAATTATAATGTAATGCAAGCCTTCTACACTACCAAATGCATAGGTTTATGACAAAAAATTACATACAGCATTTTTAGTGTTGTAAAAATAAAACTTCTACTTTTGAAACATATTGTCTTTCCTTTTCTTTTTTCCTTTTTTCTTTTTTTTTTTTTTGGTAAGAATAAGGAATATACTCTATGAGCTTTCTGCTGTATATTTTAATATCCTGTAGAAATTGAGCATGTGTCTTACAGCTGAATGCACTAACCATCAGGCTGCACAGACAGAATAGATTCTTTTGCTCCCTCTCTCTGTTCCTGTGAATTTTGAATTATTCTTTTTGTTCAGGATAGCACAATTTTAGGAGGAGTGAGTCACTTAGTTGGAAGTCACTGTTCCACCAGATCAGAGCTGTGGGTTTACCCTCCCTTTTGCTGTCACCGATCTTTTCCTCTCCAGGTAATTCCATTATCCATTTGGGTGTAGCGTTGAAAGGCAAGCAGCCTCCTTTATTAGGATTTTAAAAGAAAGCAGATTTGCTCTGTTCTTTAGAAGAATGCTTCAAGGTTACAACTTCAGCACACAGCTGAGAGTCCCAACATGCAGGGGAAACTCCCAGTACTTCTGGATCAAGCACCCTGTCTCCACTGGGACATAGGATTTCAAAACACACCCTTTCCTCCCTGTTTCTTGTTTGTCAGTATGGCGCCCTTTCCTGCTCAAAAGGTCTTTTCTGAAGTGCCTGACTTTCGTAGGCCCTGAGACAAGAACAAATCCCAGGATGAAGTAATGAAGAAACTAAAAAGAAGATTTTATTTTCAAAATCTCTCTTTAATTTCCAGCAGTAACTTGTTATCTGTAGAAGTGCTTAGAGTAACAGTGCTTAGGTGAAACCCCCTGTGTGATATGCATAGTGATGGAGCACTGATGGTAATGGAGGCATAAAACTTTTATTTGTGTTGATTACCTTAGTTATAAGCCTAAATAAAACCTCAACTACTCAGCTCCTACTCTTGTGTTATTTAACATTGTATTATCCACATTTTCACTATTCCTAAGCAGTTGTAAGCAGCATTTTTCTTTTCAGTTCCCACTCACAAGCTGACCCCTGATTTAATTTAGATTTTAGCAGATATTTATATTAAATTTAATTTTAATATCATTCTCTGATATTGTCTTGATTTTTATCAGTTTCTGAAACATCATCATTGTTTTTTCCTAAACTTCAGTCACAATGTGGACTTCAGTCACAATGAGGACTTCAGTCCTAAGTTTCCCACATGATCAATCAACTACAATCCTGTACCCTTTATAGAATATGTATCAAGAGTCCTTTGGAGAAAGCACCTAGAGTAGAATTTGTCAGATGTTTCAGGCTCAAATGGCAACTAAGATACAGATAGTTTAAGAAGTATTTTTTTTAAATCTTCCTTTGTGTAAGAAGAACATTATTCACTTGTCATCAGTGTATGTCTGGAGAAAAGGACATTGCAATCTATCATAGACTGCCAAGAACAGAAATTATATTTTAGACAGTAAACAGCTGCACTTCTGTCTAGAGAGGGACAGGTAAGAAAGTCTATTCACAGAAGTGATTTATGTAAATTTTGTTCATCTCAGCTGAATTTTGAGGTCCAATCAAAATTAGTCCTCTTGTTGCTGATCACGAAATTCTGCTCTGTCTTCAGGTGGACAATAGGCCATAAAATACTATTGGTGAGTTGGCATAAAAGAGGCAGTCCAGGGGCTCCTAAGTCAACAGCAGGAAACTGCAGCTCCGGCTAACATGCTTTCTTTTCTTCCTTAGACATATGTATGTAGAGAGATATTCAATAGTTAAAATCAAGAAATGTCATGGAAAGAGGCATAGGCACTAGGAAGATAGACATTAATCTTATCCTATGGAAACTGATAAAGCAATAGTTGACTGCTTTCTAGGTTGTTCACTACTTACTATTAACTTGTGCCAGGCTATCTAAAATATGTTGCTTTAGAGGGTTGACCATAAACCAAAATATCTTGTATTTGTGGCTCACAGCAACCTAAGTGGGTTATGACTCAATTATATTAATTTTACAGCTTTCTGAGTCCAGCCAACTGAAAAAATGGTACTCTGGAGCCCTTCAGTTCTGATATAGTCTACAAGAACCACATATAAAGAACAAATGAATTTTACTCAAAAAAAAACCCCTAGTCTGACTGTTTTCTATTTCCTGCTAATAGTGTCTGTATTTAAAGAAAAAAACCCCACACTCATAGTAAATGAAAGGTATGTATATGGTAGCAAAGGACACAAAAATTCCTAAAATACACAAAAACCTGTCACAGAAATACCTTACCTAACCATTCAAACCCACGGATAAATGAGAATAAGTTATTGTTATTGCATTCTTTTGAAAAATATATAATGCTAATCTCTTAGCAAATGGTTTGTTCTGTGACTCCTAGTTTCAGTAAGGAGGTTGACATTCCAGTGGTTATAGAAAAAATCGCACTACCTAAGACTATAACTAGCTTCAGGGAACTGCAGAAGGACCGTTGTTAATCCTAGCACTATCCTTATTAAGTGTGCAGTAAATGAGTTTAGCTTGTTTCATGATGCTGGGTTGAAGAAAATATTTCTTGGTAACATTTTCTTCAGACCTGCCTGTAGGTTGTTCATCTCTTCACTATCAACTTTAACATCAGTGTATTTCCTAATTAACTTAAATATTCAGCAACCAATACTGAATATTTGTACATAAATAATTTTCTTAATAGAGAACATAAATTTTGCTACTGTAATATAATTTATGTATTAATAATGATAATGAAAAGATAGAATTAAAGAAACTAGTGTTGGAAGAAGTTCTAATACAAGCATGTATCTTTTCTTCACAAGCATTTGAGGAAATAGTTTTACAAAGGATTGTAATGATGTTGCAGTAGTTCTACACATAAGGTCTTTGGGGACTTTGATCCTGGATTGCTCTTCACCAACATAAATATTATTACAGACACAAACAGTCATTATGAAGTTCTCTACAAAAAAAAGTCAGGTAGGGATGCATATGTTTTTCCACATTTTTCAACTTTTTTGAGACTTTCATGGAATTTTAATGGAGAGCAAAGGTATAGGAAGTGTTCATTACTGTAGGGGAGTATACAGCAACTGATCATGAAAGATCAGAGGATCTAAGAGTAAGAAACACTTTGTAGCAGCTTTATTCATGTGTTCTTTTCTAGAACTAAAGAACAGCTGTTCCAATTAATGTGTTGTTACAGTTTTTGAATTTTTCTGGGGCAAAGAGATACTCACAAATTATATGAAGTGTAGTGAAGAGCAAGTTGCACTGAGGTTAGGAAACAAACATTTCAGTTTTGTGAGCAAAAGAATGACCATTATGTAGATCCTCTTACCAATGCATGAAACTGGTTCCATTATATTGTCCTTTTTTCTTCACTGTGTACCTTGAATCTCCAAAATGAGATGTCCCTTGTTTCCCCATTTTTTAAATGAATAAAAAGAAGTCTTCTACATCTTAAAAATGTCTTCCAAGATCCTCCTAGAAGCTATGCTGAGGCACGAGGAAAACATGATTCAAGACAGCCGCCATAGCTTCACCAAGTGCAAGTCCCACCTGACCAACTTAATGGTTTTCTATGGTGGAGTGACTGCATCAGTGGAAAAGGGAGGAGTTACACATCGTCTGTCTGGATGTCTGTAAGGCCTGTGACATGGTCTTTCTCAAGATCCTTCTCTCTAAATCACAGAGATACAGATCTGATGGGTGAGCTGTTTTGTGGATGAGAAGTTTGTTGGCTGGTCACATGTGGAGGATAGTGGTCCACGGTTCAATATCCTGAAGGATATTCGTGATGAGTGGTGTCATAGAATTGTAGAATGTCTTAGGTTAGAAGGGACCTTAAAGATCATCTAATCCAACCACCCCACCATGGGTAGGGATGTCCTTAATTAGACCAGGTTGCTCAAGACCTCATCCAACCTGGCCTTGAACATCTCCAGAGACGGGGCATTCACAACCTCACTAAGCAATCTATTCCAGAGTCTTGCCACCCTCATAAGATCCTAAGATCAAATTTAAACCTATTCTCCTTCAATTTAATTCCATTTCCCTTTGTCCTGTTGCTGGACAGCCTTGTGAAAAGTCCCTCCCCAGCCTTCCTGTAGGTTCCTTTCAGGTATTGGAAGGCAGCTATAAGGTCCCTTTGGAGTTTTCTCTTCTCCAGGCTGAACAATTTCAGCTCCCGCAGCCTATCCTTGTAGCAGAGGTGCTCCAGCCCCTGATGTCCCTCAGGGATCTGTACAGGGGTGTGAGTTGTTTAATATCTTCTTCAACGATATGGACAGTGATATTCTGCTCCCCCTCAGCTGTGAAGAAGTACGCACGAACTCCGAGGTGGTGGAAAATGGAATTCACTTCATTGCAAGCAGGCACAAATATTTATACATCTTACCAAGAAGCAGTATTTATGGGTTACAAACAAGACATCAGACTATGCAGCCAGGGTTGTTATTCACTCCTGTACTCCTTCAATCACTCTCTCGTCACACAGGGAGAACAGACTTTCCCAGGTCTGTTTTGATCACACTCTCCCATTCACTCCCATGCACATCTTGTGTACAAGAAGCGTCTTATCTGTTCATTCTCACAGACAAACTCTCATGTTAAGTGTATAGCTCCACATGAGCTGTACTCAGCTGGTCAGGGTCTCTTTTCATAATTAGCAAGCAAGAGTTATGTATTTGTTTAGAAAAGAGCTCAAGGACGAAAGTCTTAATTCTGCAATGCAGTGCTACCAGCACAGCTAACTGTAAAATGTATCCACACTCAGCAGGTTTGCTGACAACACCAAGATCAGTGGTGCAGTTGACATGCCTGAGGAATGGGATGCCATCCACAGGGACCTGGACAGGCTTGACAAGTGGGCCTGTGTGAATCTCATGAGATCTAACAAGATGAAGTACGAGGTCCTGCACCTGGGTAAGAGCAACTCCTGGTATCAATACAGGCTGGGGGATGAAGGGATTGAGGGAAGGACTTTGGGATGCTGGTGGATGAAAAGCTGGACATGACCTGACAATGTGCGTTTGTAGCCCAGAAGGCCAACTGTATCCTGAGCTGTGCCAAAAGGAAGCACACTCAGCAGGTCAAGGAGGGGTGATTCTGCCCCTGAGCTCCGCTCTGGTGAGACCTCACCTGCAGTGCTGTGTTTAACTCTGGAGCCCTCAGCACAGGAAAGACATGGACCTGTTGGAGTGGGTCCAGAGGAGAGCCACAAAAATGATCAGAGAAATGGAACACCTCTCCTACAAAGAAAGGCTGAGAGTGTTGTGATCATTCAGCCTGGAGAAGAAAAGGTGCCAGGAAGACCTTAGAGCAGCCTCCCAGTACTTAAAGGGGGCCTATAAGAAAGGTGGAAAAATGCATTTTAGCAAGGCCTATTGCAATAAGACAATGAGTAATTGCTTTAAACTGGGAGAGGGTGGATTTAGGCTAAATATAAGAAATTTTTGAGAGTGATGAAATATAGGTTGTCCAGAGAAGCAGAGCTCCCATCCCTGCAAACATTCAAGACCAGGTTGGGCAGGGCTCTGAGACAACCTGAGGGTTGGACTAGATTACCTACAAACATCTCTTTCATCCCAAAATATTTTATAATTCTATGATCTTAACTTTCAGAGTGAGAGAAAAAAGATGTAAAATAAAATAATTTTTTAAACTTAAAAGAAAGCAACGTCTGGATATTTACAGGAAATAGATTATTAGAGTTATGAATTCTGAGGACAAAAGCACCATTAGAGCCATTCATTTGGCTTTTTCTAAATCACAGGTAATTAATATTTAACACACGTCTGCACTGAGTCCAGTAAGTTGTATATTCATATAAATTATAAATACTTTTCTGTTGAAAAATTATCCTTTGTTTTTCAATGGTTGTTCTAATGATTATTTATCTGCTCTCTTTAAATTGTCTTCTTTTCTGTTTGAATTTGCTTGAAGTTCAGCTTACTTGAGACCTGCGGTTTCAAAAGACTGAAGAGGTTATTTTGTCATCTTGAAGGCAACTGCATTTTCTAATGCAGATTTTCTAAGGGAGAATTTAAACTTTTTTAGTGTTATGTTTTTACCTAAACTGTGACAATTTTTTTTTTATCATGGACTTCTGATATTTGACAAATTCCTTTTGGAATATTCCTGTTAGATTATTTCTATTGACAGTTCCTTTCCAAGATCTGTAAGTTAGCTGATTTTTCATTAAATGTGCAGAATTGTGATATTATTGTCACATATAAACTCTTAATTATATCGTATTTATGTAGTTACTTTTATTAACCTGATTTCCTGTCTCTTTAGAAACCTAGGTTTCTTTGTAAAAAAAAATAATGTCAATTGATATTAATTGCATTCTTCATTTCTCTATTAGATGAATCCCTTAGCAGCTTTGTTATGTATGTTGCTTATGACAACATTTAATTGGACTAGAGTATCATCCTGTTTTCTTATGGTAAAACAAGCATTGTTCCAAACTTAAAGCATTTTCACTACTTCAAAAAAAATAATATAAGCAAATCAGTGCTGTCTTCAATACTCTTAGAATGTCCATTCTCAAGGTATCTGTGCCTAGTAATTTTAAAATCCTAATCCCTATTAATGCGGTTTAGCACACTTCTTAATTACAGAAGGGCCAGAAGTTTGTTCTTCAGAGAACAGCTTCAATTTGATATATATTTTTAAGGAAAAGTACCTAGTCTACTCATTTTTCAATCATCAAGGACAAATAATGACTTGACAAATCAATGAGATCTTCTTAAATACTGGAATTGACTGTTAAATGTTCTTGGTAATACAGGCAGTATAATCCTAGTCGTTTGGACTATGAAAAGGCTTGATCTTTTCAAGCTCTTCCATTAGGAGTCTGAATGGTGTGAGTGTGAAGCAGTGACATTTATAACTCTATGTAACTGGCTACTGATTATTTCTGTATTTATGAGTTTATACAGAAACAGATGTTAGTTTACATTTTTCGTTTGATCTTACAGACTTGCTGAAATTGCCTTTGGAGATTGTGGTGAATATGGAGAGATGTGTTATTATCAGAAACTGTAGCCATGTGAAAACAAGAAGATTCTCACTGTCAGAGAGTCATAGAAGAATCTGAGGCAATACTCTGATCAACCCGAACTCATGATTACAGAAGTTTGTAAAAATTTTATTCTTTTGTGCAAAGCCCAGGTCTTACCTAATTTCACACACATGTATTGCTATCTCTACACATACACACTGAGTGAGATAATAAGTATTCTCCATTTAGAAAAAACTTTATAATAGAAAGTAAACTTTTATACTACCTTCACTGCATTTTCCATAACGTCCTATCAGCATGTAAACTCATATAGAACACATATTTTCAGACAATATATGAGGATCTTTTTAAAACATTTTTCTAAATACTGCATTTTTAAATTTCATTAGTTATACCTACCTTCTTGTGGTTACTGAGTGAGTCATAGTCTCTTTGGAAGAACACACATACGCACATGTGTACAGATGCATACCAGTAATTGTAACGTTGTATGACTGCTAAGTATTGTTGATGTTGTTTAATCAATAGATTTAAATGCTTTATGCTCACTTTTGAGTTTTACTGGTTGTCTAAGGCACAATCAAGACTTGAATGGAGTTTCAGATGAGGGCTGTGATCACTCAGCTGCATAACCGAACTCCATTGCCCTGCGATGGTAACGAAAGTGTATATTAGCTGATTGTAATGTCTAATCATGAAATTGCCGGAGCTTGCGGGTGTTTACCCTGTGGCTAAAAGCACTGGGGGAAGAGGCAAATTGGTTTCTCACACTAGGATCTGAAGAGTTAGATTTCTTCCTGAACATGTTCTAAGATGGAGAAAAGTTTAGGTCTCAAATAGTACATTCTGGTGTCCTGTATTGAGTTTCTTGGTGGCCACTCATGCAAGCTTTCTCTTTTAAAGTCTACTGCATCTCTAGGCACCCTTGTGCTTCAGTCATCCCTATTTACCACCTGACTGCACAGTTTCAGAGCAACATGCCCTTCATGTCTGCTGGATGACTGTACTGGGGTTTTGGAAAATGCATTCAACACATTCTCAGCATCTTACTCTTCTTGATGTTTGCAGAACCATTCATTTGCACATGATATATAGATGCATGAAGCTGTGAGACAGTGACAAGCAAGACTGTGCAGAGGAACACAGGCTTTCACCACAGATTGCTGGACTTGAGAGAAAAAAATGAGAAACAGCACACACATCATGTACTCCACAATTACTAAGATCTAGATTCACTGGACTGCCTGACAGACAGATTCCATCTTCACATCAAGGCAAGCCCCAGACAACTCCAACTTAGCAGACCTACCTCTGAAGATGACCCATTATAGTACAGACTTCCAGCATAAGGATGTTCTGTATATTAACCATATTACACTCTGCAAAAGGTATAACATGCCTTGAAAACCTTCTCCAACCACTTGGCTGTGATAGACAATTCTCTTTACCCACTGAAACATCAAGGAGATGAAGTATGGGAGGACTCATCCCCTAAAGATCAAGTTATAAATAATAGTTGAAAAGTGAAAGGAGTCAGAAAATACACAGGCCTAAGTCTCTTGACAACATCATGTAGATGACAAGGTCATGTTTTATCTCAAGGAAAAGAATATTTGGACATCCCAAGAGAAATAAAATAAAGATTTAATTAGGAGCTCAAATTCAAATGTTTTGTATGACATATACAATAGTTTCAGAAGCATACAGTCTCTGATACAGGAGAAGAAGGTGTACTAATTTGGCTTCATCCACCATGACTTGTCCATGCAAAACTGCTTTGTTCTGAAACCCCAGTCCTGAATTTTGTGACTCCTGTATGTGCACAGTTTACAGACAATGTTAAGTTTATGGCTGGAATTTTCTTAATTTCTTAATTGTTCAAGAGAAGTGAGGTTCCAAAGCAAAACTCTCAGGACTCCTGGATTTTTGAAGCAGTTGAGGTAGGAAAATACTCCATTCTTGCTTCTATGGTTACCTATGCTCCAAAATAAATTTTCCTGGCTTTTATTTTGTCTTTTACATGCCATGCATAAGGTCTCTTGACACAAATATTCAGAGTGGTCTCCCATTTTCATTATATAACATTGTGTAAGTTTACATGTGAATACAGTCTTCTGGCATAATGAAACTAATACCTCTATATATTATCACTAAAAAAAATAAGAGCAGAAGAAAATTGAAAAATAGTGACTATCAGTAGTCGCACTCTCAAGGAGCCTGTAGCTAAAGGAAACAAACACTTTTACCTAAGCCTGTGTCTGGCTTCTTACTAAATAGAACAGATGGATGGAAAGACAATGTTTTGGAGACATGATTTCTCTACTCTTCTTAAAATGTCGAAGATTTCATTCCGTGCCACTCTGGATTTGGCCCAGTCATAGCTGCATTGCTTAAGGGCAATTTTCTTTTACTCATTCCTTGCTGTAAGATTTGCACATTCCTTAAGCAGGATGGAAAGCTGTTCAAGGTAAAACTCATTTTCACTTGTGCCTTAGAGGAGAAAAACAGTACATTAACTCAGAATTCTCTGTCTGGTTGCCTTAGTCTATTTTTCCTTCAGTTAGCTGATGGGCAATTAACTCTCCAAGACCACAGAATTTTCAGAGCCAAACATCAAGGAACTTCAAAAGAATTTTTCCTTAAGTACTCAAACTCGTATTAAACTTGACAATTTTGCCAGAATAAGGCCACTACCAGCAGGAACAAATCCAGTAACAGTTAAAATCTTTTCATATCCATTATTTTTGCGTGAAAGGCAAATTTTGATTAGTATGCTGTACCTGGGACTACAGCCAACCAGCTAAGGGCATTTTTTTCAGATCTGAATGTGATTTGACTTCACTCACACAGCAATAAAGCAAAGAGTTTCTTCTTAATAAGAGGGTGAGACCCAACGCCCATATCTGTTTTGACCTGTGAAGGATTTGTAGGGCTCCTTCTTCCTCTGAATTCTCCAGGGAGACAACTTGTTCATAACAGTAAGAATCAATTATTGTGCTAGGTGGAAAGCTCATTTTAAGTGCAGAAGTGGTGATTCTTATGTTAAATAAAGACTGTTCCTGGGCAAGGAATCTCAGTAAATGTTGGCATGTATTCAGGTTTCTGGAAATAATGTTTTGGCTGTTGGCACTAGGCTGATTTTAAACTAAGTAAGATGGACATACAAAGTTTCGTCTCACTTAATGCCCTTGTCTTAAATCTGCCCAGGTTGTCTGGAGATTTAGAGACTCTGATATAAAATTTGGACTGGGAAAATGTCAATGCCATATGACTAAACAAAAATTGTTTTACTTGAATGAGAAAAATAGAAAGGAAGAAAAGAGGTGAGTAGCTGAGATTTTCTATTTAATTAGGTGGAGTAAGACCATACATCCATGTGTATTTCAGGAGTTACTTGCAGACCACTTCGAAGTAGGAAGCATAATAAAGGAATATTTCTGAAAACTTGACACAAAAATTTGAGAGACATGATCTGGGTCACCAGCATCCTTTGTGAACTGTGTAGTCATTCTTGACCTTTACCTTATGAATGTATCTTTTCCAAAACAAGTCACATTCAAGTCTTGATTGTGCTTCATACTGTTTGATCACCTCCTATCTGATATGGAGACTGAACTGAGAGCCAGTGGCATGTGTGCTCTCCCGTACGGCCCCAAGGACAATTGTCAAACACCCTTTGCTCTCAGACTTCATTCACTCTTATCTGGAACCCTGACTTCAACAGAATTGGAGTTTTCATTTTATATCTGCACAATATCTCATATACTATAAGGATAAAATGTTAATATTTTTGCTGATGTTATTATTCAAACCAACCATGAAATTAATTGGTATGCAATCACTCTGTTTCTAGGTATTTGATACAGCCTATTACAAAAGAAACTCCTTAAACATTAATACTTATTTAATTAATTGTACTTTAAGTAACAGATCTGTATCTCTGCCATTGGTTCCTTTAGTCTTACAAAAGACAAAACTATTGTAGAAAAGAACGTGTGATTTCTCTTGGATAGTGAAAACTAGTCTGAGTGAGAACTGTACAGTTTTTAAACTCAAAAAGTTACCACTAAGGCACTGAAAAACGTGATCTTAGATTAATAGTAGAATCTGAGGTGGGTGGAGAGTGTATTGTCTTTCTTTTCTAATATTTTGTGGTTGCTGTTTGTAAAATAATAAGATTAACATTAATTGCTGATAAGTGGCTGGCATTAGTTACTATAGCTGTGCCGAAGATGTTGGACTTCAGCTGATGAGCACCAGGAAGCATCTGACTTTTAAGTCCTAGAACCTATCCACTCACCTTGAAACTAAGAATGTTTTATTCCTGGTATGTACTTTTGTGCAATTCACTGTACCACATCGAGAAAGTTCTTTCCTTTTAAAAGCTGTCAGCACTTTTTGAAATGTTGCTGGTTAATCCCTTTAAAGTTACAGGGGAGAGGAAACAATAAAGAAGATTTACAGGCTGCAGCTTATTTTTTCCCCTAAAATTTCATATATTTGCCCCACACTTGATGAATGCCCACTAGAGAACTTTCAGTTTGTTAACATATTCTGGAAAGATCAGAATGATGCATAATAAATCCCATTTTATGTTTTACTGAACAATCCCATAATGTATCCCATTTCTGTTCTAGGAAGGCTGACTGAACATGTCAAATTTGGTGCTGGGAAAGTGATAACTTGGAAGGTTTAAATTCCTGTTTCTTTTGGACACAATGTACTTTTGAGTATTTATGCTCATGTGCCTCGTCTGTACTCACAGAGTAGTTCCAGGCAGTGAAGAATCATTTCTGAGACAGGATGGGGAAGAGAAGAAATATAAAATGGGCTTTGCTGCTACTTAGTCTAAAAAAACCCTTTTTGTACAACTGTGTGATGGACGCTAATTAGTACATCTACCACACTGTACCAAAACAGCTTGTTTTTTGAACTTGAAAGCTCCATACTTTGTAGACACATTTTCTAATAAAAAGATAAAGATCTCATTGCTTCATTTTGCGTATGTCTTGTAAGCTAATATATAGCTGATACAGTTTTTCCATCATGACCAGTGAAGCTCATGGAAAGTCGTTTTTGCAGGTATCTGATAAAGATATTAAGCATTCTTGCTTCATTACTCACAAAGAATTATCGGCCATATTCAAATTCAGATAGTTTTCTGGAGATACAAGTTTCCAGAAATTACATTTATAATGTGAAATACTTTATGAGATAAAGTATTTTTATGAAAAGTTTTGAATGCTTTTTCTCCATGTCTTCACCTCTGTCTTGTTTAACTAAAATGCTAAAAGTAGATTTGTGTCTCTAGCCCAAGTCCCTGAAGTTTGACAGCCCTTCTGGGTTCCTACACTTCATGTCCACACAATATCTTTGCATATGTAGGACAATGTATAGCTGTATAGTCAGAGTAGT
The DNA here is from genome assembly GCF_000703405.1 of Apaloderma vittatum. NCBI lineage: Eukaryota > Metazoa > Chordata > Aves > Trogoniformes > Trogonidae > Apaloderma > Apaloderma vittatum. Next base: position 37,718 of record NW_009722196.1, on the reverse strand, counting down.
TTTTTGAGGGTCCCACATACAGCTTTTGTTGTGCAACCCCTCTGATCATCCCTGACATACATGGTAATTCACTGTGGCCACAGGGCCATGCTCTCATGCTCAAGTTTGCCAAGATTCACTTGCAGGCTTACAAGAAAAGTTCTGCTTAAATTATAAGATAATAAATTCATATGAATAAATTCAGTTCTAAGCAAAATTATAATCATCCTCATTTTAGGTTGCACCTTACTAGTTCTCTTTTGGCCATAAAGAAGATTTAAGTACTAGAAAGCTTTTCGGCTCTTACGACTCTACGAGTGATTCAGCAACAGGTATTAGACCTCACGACACAACTTCACTACATCAGGATTTGGTTTAAATATAGTCAGATAAAATCTAGCAATGAGTTAACTCTCAAAGAGATGAAAAAGATAATGAAAATTAACATTTTCCTGCTATGAGAAGAGCAATGCAGTGACATATCATGCATCTGGGGATGTGGCTAGGCATTTACATTAATTTTGCCTTAATCCTGTTTGAATTTAGATGGCCTGAGCTATGAATGTGACTTTGGAGACTATATGCCTCTGTCACCTAACCTGTCATGTTGAATTCCTGTACAGGGTGTAGTTACATTGTGTATTTCTATTAGTGAGCACTGGAAAATGAAGAGCAAACACAGATGAGAAATGCCTCATCAAAATTCCAAAGCCAGTTGCCTGGTAGCAGTGCAGATTTTAACTTTCCCTCTGCGTCTTTGACCTCTTTTACATCTCTGCATGACACTTGCGTGAGCATTTGTGTAGTTATGGGTTTAGGACTTCAAAATCACAGTGAAGCTATGCAGGGAGAAAATTAGAAAGGCCAAAGTCCGGCTAGAACTCAATCTGGATATTGATTTAAATGACAATAAAAATGTTTCTATAAATACATTAACAACAAAAGGAGGACTAGGGAGAGTCTTCGTCTTTATTGGATGCAGGGGAAAACATAGTGACTAAGGAAGAGGGAAAGGATGAGGAACTTAATGACTTTTTTGCCTCAGTCTTAAATAGCAGAACTCATTTTCTGGGTACCCGGCCCCCTGAGCTGGAAGACAGGGATGGGGAACAGAATGAGACCTCCATGATCGAAGAGGAAATGATTAATGACCTGCTGCACAACCTGGACATACATAAGTCTATGGGGCCAGATGGGTTACACCCAAGAGTGCTGAAGGAAGTAGTAGATGTTCTCAGCAAGACACTATTCATAATTTATCAGCATTCTTGGCTAACTGGGTAGGTCCTAGTAGATTGGAGATTAGAAAATGTGGCACCCATCTACAAGAAGGGCCAGAAGGAGGATCCAGGGAACTACAGATGTGTCAGTCTGCCCTTGGTGCCAGGGAAGGTCATGCCACAAACCATCTTGAGTGCTATTATACACCATTTGCAGGACAATTAAACGATCAGGCCCAGTCAATACGGTCCTGCTTAACAAACCTGATCTCCTTTTATGACAAAGAGACTTGGTGGATGAGGAAAAGACTGTGGATGTTTTTTACCTTGACTGCAGTAAAGTCTTTGATACTGTTCCCCACAGCATTCTTACGAAAAAGCTCTCTGCCCAAGGATTGGATGTGTGTACACTCTACTGGATCAAACACTGTCTGCATAGCCAGGCCTAGAGAGTGGTGGTAAATGGAGTTAAATCCAGTTGGTGGCTGGTCGCAAGTGGTGTTCCCCACCAGGTCTCAATGTTGGGGCCATTCCTGTTCAATGTCTTTCTTAATGATCTTGACAAGGAGATTGAGAGCATCCTCAGTAAGTTTGCAGACGACACCAAGTTAGGTAGTAGCATTGATCTGCTTGATGGTAGGAAGGTTCCTCATAGGGACTTGTACAGGCTGGATCAATTGGTTGAGGTCAATTGTATGAGGTTCACCAAGGCGGAATACCAGATTCTACACTTTAGCAACACTCTAGTTTTGGGGAAGAGTGACTGGAAAGCTACTAGGCAAAGAGGGACCTAGAGTGAACATGAGCTAGCAGGATGCCCAGGTGGCCAAGAAGGCCAACAGTATCTTGGCCTGTGTCAGGAATGGTGTGGCCAGTAGGACCAGGGCAGGCACTGTTCCCCTGTACTCTGCTCTGGTGAGACCACAGCTTGAATCCTGTGTTCAGCTTCTGGCTTTATAGTATAAGAAAGACATTGAGGTGCTGGAGCATGTCCAAAGAAGGGCAATGAAGTTGATGAAGGTCTCAAGCACAAATCTTATGAGAAGTAGCTTAGGTAAATGGGGTTGTTTAGGCTGGAAAAAAGGTGGCTGAGAGGAGATCTTATGGCTCTTTCCAACTACCTGATAGGAGACTGTAGCAAGGTGGGTGTCGGTCTCTTCTCCCATGTAACAAGCAATAGGACAGAAATGCCCTCAAGTTGCACCAAGGGAGGTCTAGATTGGATATTAGAAAGAATTTCTTTACTGAAAGGTTTACCAGCCATTGGAACTGGCTGCCCAAATGAATTGCCATCTTTGGATATATTTAAAAGCTGTCTAGCTATGGTACTCAGTGACACTGTTTACAAGTGGACCTGGCTGAGTTAGGTATCAGTTGGATTTAACGACCTTAATGGATTTTTCCAACCATAACAATTCTATGATTGATTATAAACTGAACTGAGGATCCAATACGATACAAAGTAATCATTAACTTCATCATTTAGCTTAAGAAGTACTGCACCACACTAAGAATAGTTCTTTCATGTAAGTCACAAGTTAGGAGGATGTGATCAAAACAAGTTATAATGTAGACATAAATTCCAGCGTGACAAAAACATATGCACATCCTTTTCTTATCCAGTTATCCACCATTTCATCCTGTTTAACTGTGCCTGAAAACCCAATGTAAGGTCATGCTGACAAAGCTTATGCAACAAGAGTAACATCTGGGCTTGGAAAGACAGATATTCTCTTTAATTTTTCCTCCAGATTTGATTTTTGATAACTTAATTATCTAATCTGTACCTATGTAATCTATCCTCTACTACATGTAAAACTTGGGAAAGTTCCACCAGTAATCTATCCTAAAGCAGTGTTTCTGAAGGATGGAAAGCACTCAGGGGCCCTGAACTTCTTTCATTATTTGGAGCTGTAGAAGTGGGAAAAGCCAGTGAAGATACCCTGGATAAGATGCTTGACCCTCAATAAGTTCATGCTGGCTGGAAGCTAGGAAGAGGAGGCCAGGGTGATTTTTCTGACAATGTCATGAAAACTTCAAACATTTCCACAGATAATTAACAGCAAACTCAGATGCTAAGATTACCATTCAGCTTCCTGAAGTGCTGTAGGTGTTACCCAAGGGTGTTAGAAAAGTAGTTATTACCAACTGAGTAAAACCAAGTGATGAGAAATGCTTACAGAAAAACACCACCTCTTTTCAGGATAACTCAATCACTTTTATAGAATCAGGTTATGATGCATACCTAAAGCAAAAAGATTATTTTTTTTTCTGAAGGGTGCATCTCTTTTACTCCAATCTGCTACTGGAACCTCTGCAGTGTATATTTATTTCATTTATATATAATGTTAACTTTTATTTTTAAATTGTCTTTTTCCTCCAACATCTTTGTTTAAAACAGTCCAAGGACTTCAAAATAATAATTTTCCTTTTTATGGAACTTTCCCATGCAATTTTCACAGTAAATTTTTTTTTTCCTCCATGGCATATTTGTATCTCAGCCAGATCTTCCTGCTCCTGTTGTTCTTCAAAGTAAGGACATTTGAAATGTAAAATAAAAACCTCTTTGACTATGCTCCCCATAAAGTAGAAGTCAAATAACACTGGGGCATGGGTCACATGCTGTATTCAGAAGAGAAATTTCATGACTAGAGGATGGAAAATTTGGAACAGCACAAGCGAGTAGTCAAATTTTCAAACCAACTAACCTAATAGTGTTCCTTACATACTAGCAGAATTATGATCTTTAAGGCCCCTTCCAACTTCAGTCTGTGATTCTATGAAAATATCCATTCAGCCTTGGTCAACTAGAAATGCCCTTTTCAGGATTCCCTAAATGCCAGGAGGTCACTGTCCACTTACATAGCTCTCTCCCATGCCTGTTCCATCACAGGCTGCTTCCAGCCAGGAGCTGCTGTGCTTTAGGTCAACTCAGATGGCTCCTATGGGACTGGAGCCAAGGTAATCATTAATTCAGAGCAGCCGTACGTTTCTGCAGTTTCCACTGAGGTAAATATAGAGGTCTAGGAGCAGGGAACTGGGATCTGCCTTCCTGTCACTTATTTATCTGCATCCAGTACAGTCCAGATACTTCAGGCAAATGCTGAGCAGAAAATCAAACAAAACCCTCAATTTTCACTCTAAATTCTATTTATTATACTTTGCTTTCTACTACCATGCTTTCCAGTCTCACTGTCCCAGCTATCCTAGGAAAGCAAACTACTGACCAGAGGGGAAAAGAAAAGCAAATCTCTTACAAGACAGAGATTAGATCCTAAGATCTTCTCCTTCGTGCTGCCAAATGCAATCCTAAGTGACTACTTGGGATCTATGCAACTCAAATAAGTAAAAAAATGCTTCCAGAGAAGAACTGATTTTGTTTGTAAACTGTTCTCATTCTAACCAGTTGAAGGAAGTGATGGAATAACATTAAAATAGCATTTAGGTACAATTAGTCAATTACCCTTTAACGTAATTGGCTTAATTGAAAAAATAAACAGCTACACCATCTGTAGTTGCTCTCAGATCATAGGAAGTTTAGTGTGATGCATTCATTGGCAGGGAATATTAAAAATGAAATTATTCATCCTTTCTGCGTTTGTTACAAATGTCCTATGTATACATACCATGCCTCTGTCATACAGAAAAGTGCTCTATATTTGTCTTAACACTAATTATTAACTTTTATATATTTTGACATACATGCTGCATATACAGAATATATGAAAGAACACATCATACAAAGAATATAATCAGAAAATGGATAATATGTTAAACTTGAGGTTTCTTTAGGCTTCTGTATTGCTGAGCCATTTACCAGTGTGGGTTTTCTTAGATCTCATCCACAGGAGGGTTGGCCTAAATGATTGGGAACAGAAAGTATAGAAATGTACTCTCAGACTGTAGCAGTACAATGCAGAGAATAAGATAACTGTTGAAAGCTTTTCCTCTTCAAATTATCTTTTCTTTCTAATTGCCATTAAGCTTTTGATAAAGATAAAGTCAAATCAGAATTACTGGAAATAGTTATCTGAACGAATTTTAGCTATGAATGAAGGGTACAAAGACTTTTCTTTCCTCTTTCGTAGGCTACAAAATGAAGATGAGACTATAGCATTTAAACCAATTTAAATAATGATGTTAATTTTAATCTTTATAGATGAGACAATGATCCCATGATTCTAATCCTGGACTGGGCATAGGAGTGTGTACCCATGGTCCCCAGAGAATGTGTCACACCAAGGCCACAATATCTCTGCACTGTAAAGTCTAAATCCACCTCATTCTAGCCACAAGACCTCTATTTTGATGTGTAGACATATCCTTATTAGAGACATGTTCTCTGTAAGATCAAGAGGAAAGTGTTGCCACACTTGATTCCCCACGAGCCTCACCAACAAGGCAAGTGAAAGAATGGCTACAGGAGGCATGTGATGTTAGGACCACGGGAAAAGCCAGGAAGCCTGAGCTACTGCCACCCATGGCAAGCAGTGAGCTATAAAAGTGTGTAGCAGAGCTGAGACCTGGCCATAATAACAGGGAACCACATAATGCCTCGAGTGAGGGTGCAGTAGGCCACGTAAGGAGGGAATTGTGCTTGGTTTAATAACAAACTTGAAAAAGGAGTCATTTGCTTTGATAACTCTATTTGTGTAAAGGCTTTTGTAACTTATACTTGCATAGACCCCAGAAAACATAGGTAAGGTAGAAATAATTGAATGTTTCTAAGCCTCTCACAGGGTTATTGGGGCTGCTGTGTGCATTAAGAGTCATAGGAGTATGAAATACCAAACACCTTCAAGCATTTCAAATAAGATATCCTTACCATCACATGAAAAAAAAAGGAAATTCATCTAGTGACTTCACCATCTGAAAAAACTCAGCTGATTGTCGAGAGAACAGTGACTCAGATGTCTCCCTAATATTGCTAGATGACCTGGCAAGGTTTATTGAAATTCCAATTACCAGAAGTCGTTCAAGCACTCTAGTAATAATTATATCCTCTGCTACCTAGTAAATGGTAGTGAGCAGCAGGAAATTGGAGGAAACAGATAACTCTACATTAGATTAAAAGTACTTAAAATTTGGTAAATAATCCAAGGGAAAAATGTCTATTTGCAGATGGTTGCCCCTGAACTTCATGAATAAAGATAAATATTAAGCATCCTCATTGGTATACAAAAAAATGAAAGCACAGCTGAAAAGTAATTATATATTCAATGTCTTAATATGCCTGTAGGTTCAGATATATCTCATCACCATGGTTTGGACAGGTATAGGATTTTGCTTCCTTCTCAGTCATTATTGTCTCATTCCAACATTTAATGTTTAAGTGAGTATTTATCTTTCTGTCCAAGAGACGCAGTTAGTTAATGTTTGAACAGTAGTTCTGAAAAATGTGTCGAACAAAGTAGATTATGATTATCTTAATTTAAAATTATTCCATAAATGCTTTATCACCATTGTGCAATAATGTGATATTAGAGTGTATTTAAGCAAAGCTTGCACTTTTGAGCCGTTGTTACTCTGGTCTCAAAGAAAGAGTCTCATTAAGAAAATTGCTTAAATGTCTTATCTGGCAGTTAATGTATGCAATCTAAGACTCGTCATCATCGACCCATTACAGTAGCAAATATGATAGCATAAATCTGATGAGACAGTAAGATTTATGAGGTCAATACATGCAGATAAAAGAGTGCAAGATGAACCTAAATTCATTAGTTGCTAGGGATCTGTGGGAAGAAAGAAGATCCTGAGTGGGAAGTGTGGGAACCAGGCAGCAGCCAGCACCAGCATCCGTCTGGAGAGTTACAGACCTTTTCAGAACAGTATATAAGCTTTTTAGCAGTGATGTTGTGGCTGTGCAGTCACAGTAATAGTAGACACGAGGTAGGTAACTTCACCAGGGAAGGTAGCCAGCCTAAGGCTGAGTGTCCTGGCACACCTTGTGTGTCCTTAAACACAACAGCCTTGTCCATACAGCCTAATGAGAACAGTCTCTGACCTGTTCACCTCACCAAGACTATTAAGCAAAATAGATAACTGGAGGCCATAGCTTGAACTCTTGCCTCAGCTCTGTTCAGATTGCAGAGAACCACATCCTGCCTAATTACGTCACAAGTGCAGGTTTGCTGCCATGAGTTGGGCTTCAACACATTCATCAGAAATTTACATCATCAGATCCAGATAGACTCTATATCTCCACAGCGTTACTTCAAGTTATATGAAAGGTAAAGATATATCTGACATAAAAATATAAGGCTATGTTTAAGATGTTCTTTAAAAAGTGTGTCATTCATGACTCAGTGCCACATACTTCATACCAGAACTTTTCAAACATGCCATTTCCTTTATTAGGTTTTCCCAGCTTAGCAGAACTAAAACACACCTAGCAAACTACAGAATTTAAAAATGGATACCTCTTGATAATTCCTCAAGTAAAAGAACGGGTAGTACTTATCAAGTGCCTGTGCTGTCCTGTGTGCAATGAGTCTTTCCAGGGTGATCAGAACATCAGTAGTCCAGGAGCAGCAGGGTTACCAACACTGTTGAGAGTATTCCCTGAGTCTCAGCTATTTCAAGCTGCTAGAGTTGCTTCTGGCTTCAACCTCGGCAGGCAAATCAGACAGCTCAGGCCTGTCTCTGTTCTTGCACTGAGAGGTGCTGCACTCCATTTGTCTCTATGTGGAAACAAAGACACTTGCATTCTCACACGGGGTTGTGCCATTCTTTCCCATCACAGAAATATGTACAATGTCTTCTTTCAGGAAGCTATGTAAGCTCCAGGCAATATATTAGAAGATTTTTTAGTTTTCTTTTATATCAGCAAGTCCTCAGTGGACCTCCTGTTAGGTGGAAGTGGTGTCAGCAAATCGTATTATCAATTTTTGAAAAGGAAGAGAACAAAGTTGGGAGATAGGGCCACATACTGATGCAGTGGCAGGGTCTGCATTGTTGTTTTCCACCTGATTCTTGGATTACTTGGCAGAGCTGGGACTTGCAATGTATATTTACATCCAGTTTTACTTTGAGCTGCTTAAAAGTGATGCATAAAAGGCTTCCTAGGACTATTAGCAGCTAGGACTATTAGCAACAGTAAAATGTTGAGTCAATTGAAATCAGAGAAATTATACAAAAGTCTTGAACAAACCTTTTATTTGATTCCAGTCTCATGCATAAACTCATCACTAATTTTACAGTAAGGTTAGTTGTTGTGAGGATTTCTCAGTATCCCAGCATATTTGAGACCTGAATAAGCCATCTTCACCATCTTTCATATTTTTCCATCCCCATATAATTTTGGTTTGAGTTCATTAAATATCTCTTCAGTATACTTTAGAAAACAACACACAGATGTGTTTAAGCAAAATCCCAGCTAGGTCTGGCAGACGTCTCTCAGAGAGAGAGTAAAGACTATGATTGCACTGTCCCAATGCTCTTAATAATATTTTGTTTTATCTTATTCTCAGTAGCAGTTTGGGAAATCACAACCTGCTTTCTCTTTGGTAATAGAAAGACAGGTTTTGTATTTTCTTTTTTAAACTGTTTGGCATGCTGCATTCAGACTCTGAGCAGGCAACGTTGCCTTCATAATTTTCCCTAAAGGAATTCACCTCAAATCTCCCGTGGCTTTTGAATCAATAAATCCAGAGAAATTTCAGAACCAACTCTAGAATAACTAACTACTTAAACAGAAAAGATATGGGTTAAATAACTGAAAATTAAATGATTTATTCCATGGACAGTGCCTTCCTTCAGAGAAACTGGCAGTTCAGAAAAATCAGTACAGTTCCCTATGGACCCCTCAAGATTTCTCCTTTGCATTTTATCTGGCACTTGGCTGTGCAATTGCTCTGTGTCTTGATGGCGTCTTCCCCAGCCTTTCACCAAATGCCTGAGCTCTGGCTTGTTAGACCTCTTGCTCTCTGCCTGCCCTACCCATCATCCAGAGAAAACACACATGCAAAGCATTGGCTTTGTCTCATTGTGTATTTGTCAGTGGCTCCAGAAATTCCATCAAGATCAAACAAATCTTTCCTAGGTTTGTATCCAATCTGCAAATCATATAATGGTGTCTGAAAACAAACTAACTTTAAATTCCTTGCAGAGTTTGCTTTATTAATAAAGCTTCTATTAGCTACAGGTATAACGGTTTCTTGTTTAGCTAATATTGACCTCCTATATGCAAAGACATGAAAATTATTTATGCCAGTACCTGAGGACCAAAGCCTAGTTCTCCATTTGAATATATTGTGACTGTTTTAGCAAATACTGTGGTAGATAAACCATTGTGCAGTAGTGCTTCTGGGCATATTTTTTTCTTGCATTTTATGCTACAGCATGAACAACTCCTTATAGTGGTTTTGTTGATTCTGAGTTTGAAGAGCACACAACTTTCTCCCCCAGGTCTCTTTTCTTTCTCATTTTATATTCTCTCTCATGTCCAAACTACAGAACCAGTATCTGCCCCTATAAACATCAGACCAGATGAAGCAAATTCCTTTGCTTGCCAGACTTAATTACTGTGTCAAAGACAAATTCTGGATCTTTCTTAACTGCCTCAAATCCTGGAATATCATGTTCCCTTGGTCAGAAACTCTCCTCAATTTTTACATTTTTTCATACTCTTTCAATAAATATACATCTGAAATGTTTATTTGGTGGTTTTGCATTTTGTTTTGGTGTTGTTTTGTTGGGTCTTTCTCCCGGAATAAAAAGAATATGCAGCAATTGGTTCATACAGTTTTGTTCTATATTCACAAAGCTGCTCAAAGACCCATAAATGATACTAGTTTATAAGGAGAGTTTTAGACTGATGATTAGAAACAAAGCTATCAGATTGCTGGACTACGAGAAAATTGGTTTGGGAAAACTTTCTTCTAACATCTGAGTTTGCTGTTATGTAACAGTCTCTGTGTTCCCTAAAGATGAATCAAATTATATAGAGCCTTTTTGTCAGACAGAAGTTATGGTCAAGTTTTAACTCAATTTATGATTGCCTCTTTGTTAAAGATTTCTGAATACAAGGTCCAGAATTCATTACAGAAGTTATAAATGATGACCTTGATCTACCCTTGCCTCTGGTGGTTCTCATTTTACCTCCCTGACCAGGGACATGGATGCTAATGTTGAAAATGTATTAAAATATGCTTCCACAAAGATTCTGGCTAATTGGCCATATTTTTTGAAGATCAATAGCAAACACACTGGGCTGAACTCTGAATGCTTGAGTTCTGAATGATAAAAAAAATCCTAGCAACCAAAGATAGGCAAGTTATTAAGATGTGATACATGAATCCCGGGATATTTTAAGCAATTGCTAATTTTTCCCCCACAAAACTTGAAGCCACAAGATTCATGTCCCTCCTACTGTGTCTTGTGGGGCTATATTATTTTTTCTAGGATTATCTCCAGATAGTTTTTATCAAAAGTGGTTTGGTTTGTTTGACTGGATTTATCTGTTTTCTCCTTCAGCTCATGGAAGCTTCATAAATAAAAAAAATGAATCAAGGCAAGCTGGGGAAGAAATACATCAACTTAGACTGTCTCTCTGTACTTTTTCTCCTTTGTTTGACACCATATACTTTCACTCTCTTTTCTTTCTATCTGAAAAACATTGTTCTGCAAACGAACAATAAGGATTTTGCTTTGTGTTTCTTTTCTAGGTTGTGTTTACACTGTAAATGTCAGCTCTGGTGTGGTCTTTCAGCCCTCCACTTCAGCCATCCTTATGTGAAGAATGACAATAACATTCCTTCCAGGAAAATTCAAACCTGAATTCACGTCTTTTTTTGATGGTAACATTTTGAGTAGTATTCATCTCTACTAACATAAAATGTCTAAAGATGCCTAAACCTATGCAGTAGATTTAAGCTCCCTCCCTCATCAACAGAGTAAAACACTCATATCCCAGTAGTGATTCATCCTATCTATTTTAGGCACTTACTTTAGCAAGACTCTGGAGATGCTTTTTTTTCTTTTCCTAGTTAAGAGAAATTTCTTAGTTCTGTTAAAAAAAAGTTTATCAAGGCCAACAGAAGTTACATTTTTAATTGTCAGGATCTAGACTGCATAAAGTAAGAGAGCTATGTGTGAAATTCTGGCAGATTATTAAATGTACTTCTTTGGATAACACTAGAATGTATGATTACTTGATCTGGTAAGAATAGGACACACAATAACTTCTAGTGTTGAGATCATCTTCTGATTTCTAATTCCCTACTTGATACTTGATGTGATCCATTATATGAAACCTGAAACATTTTCAACATTTTATCATAATGATAATTTCGATGACAAGCGAACGACCCTTTAAAAGGACCTTTGCCATCTGAGTTTATACTAGAAATGTGTTGAATCACAAAGCAGGCATTGCAAATAGTTACTGATTTACCTTTAAGGAGAGCCTGGAATGTCCTTTAAGGTGAAGCATCTTTCTCACCTTCTGTTCTGCAATACGAGAAACCACATATATGGGAATGTAACTGAAAGCACAAAAAATCCAAAACAAACCAAAATCAAAACAAAAAAACAAACCCATCAGACAAAACTAATATATCACATCTTTTTTATTAGCTATTAGCAATGGGGTAGCACAAGACTGCCTACTCAGATGCTCTCCACGACTGCATTCTGGGTAGAAGCTGATAGGAAGGGGTTTTGTATTGGAAAGAGCTGAACACACTTTGAATCTACCCAAGCTGCAGGAATACGCTTGCCTGTAAAATCCTGAGAGGATGGGGAAAAACTTCGCAAAAGAGAAGGCAAACCACTCCAAATCTCACCACTTCTTGGTCACTCAGACGGAATTATGCAGTTTCAGGCAATCAAGGAAGAAAGGGAAAGGCTAACACCAAGAGAAATGGAACAGATAGCAGGTAGAGAAGATTTGTTTTGAAACTTTCAATGTAAAGCTTTTTTTTTAGGAAGACTCAGATTTCTCCATTTAAAATGTGACCATCTTTTCTAAGATAAATACTAGAAAAGGCTGACTTCAGGCAACTGAAAGCAATTGATGGTTTCAATGTGCTCAGTTAAAGTGAAAATTGTAGGCAAATAAACTAGGGACTCATCACAAGGAGCAAATTTTTCTCTAAAATCCTCAGCTATAGACACATAAATTTAACTTGTTTGGAGTAGCAAAAGGCCTGGTCCTTCTGTAAGAACTGCTTTGTAACTAGTAACTCAAGATATTTTAAAGATATCAGTTGGACTGATCAGAGCGTTTGTATTTTATCTGTTAAGAAATCCAGTGAATATTCCTGAATATTGTCATGCTATGAATAAACCCAGCAATAGCCTGTTCTTAATTTAAAAGGTCCTTCATAATATCCCAGTCAAATGCTTAATGCACATTTTACAGTCCTGAAACCCTTACCAAGTGGTAGTCTTCTTCCTTGTTCTATATATTATTTTATAAAAACCTAGGTTTGAGGCAAAGATGGTGCAGTCTCCTTAAATTACATGTTACTTTGATCTCAGATAACCCTAAAGCTGGTGTGTACAAAGCAACTCAATTTTACATATATAAAAGTAAGCTCTCTTTAGTACATTGAAGTCTTCAGTAATTTTTACTTTGAGTTGTTTTTATGTACTTTCTAGTTTGTCTGTGCCAAAAAAAAAAAGTCCCAGGTAAAGTTTTTAGTTGAAAACTGTTGGAACAAAATATCCTGACACTCCAAATTACCCATATAGAAAAACAAACAAATGAACAGTGGCATTTTAGTTTAGTTTAGGAAGAAGAATTCATACTGAATAACAAAGGCACTGACTTTCCAACTGTATTCTCAGGGGCCAATTATAAAATCAATGAAAACAGGAAAAACGGAGTAAGAAGGTCATCTATTTTACCTCCAGGTAACATCAGCTATACCTAACCAATTCTGACAGATGTTTCTCTAACTTGTCCTTAAAATCCTCCAGTGACAGATATTCTACAGCCTCCCAAAGCAGGTGCATGCATATCAGTTTATTATGAAAGAATCCAAATAGAAAACTGGTAAGTTTAATCAGAGATTACATTTAAGACTCTAAACGCAAGCGTGCACATAGTTTTGGATCTGGCTGACTACCATGCAGGATGGCTTGAGAGAATCACAGGAAGAAAGATACATAACTGCAGTGCACTCAAGGTCAAGGCCAGCATCTGTAAGGTACATCCATTTACTTGAGAGGATGATGAATAAAATACTGAACGCAGATGCAGTAAAGAGATACAGAGTGCTAGCAAAGACACAGCGTTAAACCTGTAAGCGTGCATGCACATGCAGGTTCATGGAGTACAAGGTACCCTAGTTCTCTTCGACTGAGTGGGAAGAGACCTTACATGTGACAAAGAGGGAAGAAACTGAACATAGCCCAGTGATGTGGAATATGTGATTAAAAACCCATACCACATCTTACTTTCCAGTTATATTTTCAGGCATCTATACATAAAGATTAGCTAGAGATAATGCAACACACTATATTCTTGGTTATACTTAAGATTTTGATGAAAATATAGAAGACAATCTTTTTCTTTTTCTTTTTCTTTTTCTTTTTCTTTTTCTTTTTCTTTTTCTTTTTCTTTTTATTTATTTTTATTTTTATTTTTATTTTTATTTTTATTTTTATTTTATCTTTTTCTTTTTCTTCTTTTTCTTTTTCTTCTTTTTCTTTTTCTTCTTTTTCTTTTTCTTCTTTTTCTTTTTCTTCTTTTTCTTTTTCTTCTTTTTCTTTTTCTTCTTTTTCTTTTTCTTCTTTTTCTTTTTCTTCTTTTTCTTTTTCTTCTTTTTCTTTTTCTTCTTTTCTTCTTTTTCTTCTTCTTCTTCTTCTTCTTCTTCTTCTTCTTTTCCCTTTCCCTTTCCATTTCGCTTTCCCTTATTTTTCCAAAGAAAAGTGACAATGAAACTATGAGAATAAATATTGTACATTTCTTGTGAACAGGATGATAGTTTTAAATTAAATCAGGGCAAGTTTAAGTTAAAAATTACAAAAGAGGAGGGAGAGTTAGGTATTGCACTAGAAAACAACTTCTCGGAAGACAGGTGTTTTGGAAACAGTATCCCCAGATGATTTTTAAGACTGTTAAAATAAAGCTCTGTGAGGACTGACTTAGAAATGGGTCTCTGGAGTAGAGAACCAGATCAAGATGATACATGCAGCTCCATCCTACACTCTTTTCCCAGTCATATAGCTCTTCAAAAATGGCAGGGGTTCAGCTGTGGGGAGGCACTGCCTTGCTAAATGATCCAAAAGGTCTTCTAGGTAGCATTTTGACAGAAACTCTGCCTCTCTGCCATCTCTCAGAGACATGTTTCTAATCCCTCATTTCACATTTTTCTTGGCTGTTTCAGTTCGTAATTCTTTCTTTGTGGTGATTTGCCACTTTTCCCTCCAGGCAAACAGATAGACAGCTATGAGCAAATCAGTCCTTTACTCTTTGCATTTTTTTTATTTATTTATTTTAATCAGAGCTCTTAGGTGTAGAAGGAAGGCTTCGATACTGCACATGTTCGCATTGCCTAGTTTTTGATGTCTGCATAGTCAGTTTCTTCAGGGGTTAGATACAGGGAAAGTTATTTCCTTACTTATCATGTAATGACTGTCACCTCTTTCAAGAAGGTGATGAGATTGCTATCCTAACTCATAATAATGCTCACCCACATAGGTAGATACCGCTCCAAAAATGAGAAGGAGGTGCGAGAGAGGAGGGAAATGTGTAAGACTTGCTGATACAAATGAAAAAACATGAGATCACAAACACAAAACCATGTGATTGCAGCATTTTACCTGCACTTTTGTAACTACTATCGTGCACTGAGAAACTGCAGAAAATGCTACAAATTAGTCAGGGGTTATATTTTTCTTTAAATACACCCAATAAAAATATTACATCTATATTTTTAATCTCTAGCTCCCCAATAGGCACCCAATAGAAAACGGACACTACCTTCATTCAGATATGTTTTGAAGATGTTAGTAAAAGGGAAAAGGAAGTTGTAAATTAAATAATTAATAACGTGTGGCAAAATAAAATGCATTTGAAGCTCGGCTCCACATTCTAACTGAGACACCCATTGTGGCTAAATATCTCCAAATAAGTAAAAAAGAAATTTATTTAAATGACAAAGGCAAAATTTAACAAAGACCACGAATCCACAGCATTACAAATTCCAGCATAATTGCTCAAAAGAAGATTTTTTGGTACCATCTCCATAACTGACACCAAAGACACATTATCCTATGAAACTGCAGAATTTACTAGTGTGGTAGTATGAGCAGATCTCTTCACAAGCAGGTAGTATCACCACAGTCAGTGTTTTTATCATTCAATGTCCTCAGCAGACCAAAAAATGAATGGCAGCTTGATTCCAGCAGAGGAAGCAAGTTATTTCACACTCTCCGTGACAACCAGTTGCTCCCTTTGGCCAGTCAAAAGCCTGCAGCCTGTGTTCTCTGTACTGCCCCGGGGCTTGCAACTTGTTTACTGAAGAGCACTTTCCAGGAAGGGCCACATTCATGCTATTGTAGTTAACACCCATGCTCAGTACAAATGACATGGATCATTTGCAAGAATACTTCTGCTTTAAGCGTGAGAAATAAAAATGAAAGTTTAATTTGGAAAATAATTTAAAGCAACAATTGTGTTCACATTTAACATGTACTTTTGATCCTGCTAGATATGTAAAAGCTAGAAGCAATACTGATTGAAATGTATTAAGATTCAGCATGGTTCCAGATCACTGAAACTCCATTTAGTATTTGAAGAGCTGAAAAGACTTCCAGAATACATAACACCAGTGTTGCAATGACCTCTGCTCAAACAAAATCTAATAAATTCAACTTTTCTGCCTATAGTGACTACAAATGAATTTGGAATGATGCCAGTAACATAAACTTAAACCAGATACTGCTACAGGGAACAGATTTTTAAAAGTCCAAAATGATTATTTGCTGTAGTGTAATTTGTTGGTAAAGGCAAATGAAGTGGAAGCACAGAGTTTTCTTCACTGCTTTAACTGGGCTTCTCCATCATTGATCTTTATTGCAGATCCATTTATTGGTTTACAACCTTGCTTGTAGGTTTGCCTCCATGACCACAGTGCAACGGTACCAGTTAAGTCTTAGCCAAGTAAAAGAATGAAATCGAGAACAATGTGTTACAGGCGAGGCAGAGACTATTCAACAAGTGAGAGAGGAATTTCTCTGCATGTAGCTTATTATAAAGTTTGCATAGGTGGTGTTAAACACATGCAGTATAAAATCCTTTTGAAAAAAAAAATCTATTTTGTGAAATATGTGAACTAACATACTTGGACGAATAATTTGTTTCCTGATCTAGACATAACCTGGGGATGAGCCATTATATGTACTCTGTGTTGGTGGTCCAAGCCAGTGAGAGTAACATACATCATTCAGTTCGAACTGTCCCCTTCAGTGCTTGTGCTCCTTCACCAGGTTGAGGTATTAGCTGAACTCTGCAAAGATTTCTTCTTTGCTTTTGTAAAATTTTCAGTGGGAGGTTAACCAAGTGAATGGATTAATCCATCTAGCACAGTTCAGGGAAATATTGTCCACAAGCAGGCAGGCTATTAAGTCCCAGATCAGGTGGAGCAGGCCACATTTGAAATGCCAGTCACACTGAATACCCTAAGAACATTGAAGCACAACTAACTAATATTTCATTAAAATTTGCAGAACTGTGTGTGGATTCTGATAGAGGAGTTACTCACTTTCGTAAACCTCATAATTATGCCATCTCTTATTTTAAACCAGGTATTTTGGGCTTAAGAGATTTGAGTGCTTGTCGTTGTTGTTTGTTTACGATGATCTGTTATGAGCAGCCTCCTGAAAATGTTTCCGGACATTAGGTGAAGGTCAGGAATGCAGATTCTTCACCTGGAGGGCAGAATGGTCCCACTGTAGCTGCTAGAGAATAAGGAACAACACAGATATATAATTGTTCTTTCAGTTCCCAAAATCACTGAAATCAACAAACTTGCTGCTGTTACTGCTGCTATAGTCCCAATGGTTACCCTGAGCACTCTCCAAGAAATCGGATTGCGCAGCTAGTCTTCCCTTGTCTGTGTTTACCAGAGATTTACTTCAAAGCAGTATGCTGCACCAGCCAGGGGACTCATATTCCATGCGTGGAAATTCAGGGAAGTAAAACCACACCCATTCTGCCTTCTTCTTAGTTTGGATGTTCACAGAGAAGGAGGGCACAGTGTACGGCAACCTTCTAAAATTGAGGGTAATCATTAATCTGTATGCTTCTCTCAGTCCATGAACATATTTGTGTTACCATGTGTTTAAGCAGTGTGAATCTTTTCTTACATCTGTGCATTTAATTTCAATTAATTAGAAATAGTGCTAATGCTAGCTGGATTATGCCTGGATTAAATACGTAGTACAACCTCTAGTAAGAAGGGTTGATATTTTTCAATGCCATGTTGCACCACCTAATAACTGAGAATCCCCACTAGGCTGCATGTGCTACCAGCAGAGGGTCATACATGCAATGCCAGAGTGCAAAGGAAGATTTAAGAGGAATAATTTAGACTAAGAAATTAAAAAAAAGAACAACTAAAGCGTACTTCGATTATTTTTTTCCTAACACATACAATCTTCAATTTACAGACAAAAAAATCCAACTCATTCTCAGAAATGTTACACTAAGGCTAATGAGTGTGCTTTAAAAAAGCCTAACAAACTAATGAATAAGTGCCCACTGAGCAAAAAAGTAATGTTCCGCTACCTGTGTAACTATTTTAGGAGAATTTTGCTGTTTAATGATCTTAGCCTATTTATATTTCTAGTTTTGCAAGTACTGCTGTTTGAGAGGCTTACAGCATTTGATACTTTACACTGGTGTACGCTGTCCCAGATGTGTCGTTCTACATGCTGAAATATATTTGCAGTGTTGCAGCTTTTTTCTGCTGACTCTTAGTACAATATCAAAGGCAGGTGCATTCAGAATTTGGATAAAAAAATTATTACCCGATAACCTTTTTATCATTAATAATTTTTGTAAGTATACAAACATTTTAAGAGTTCCCAGGCTGCGGGGCTAAAAACCATGAAGGCCTAAAATTGCAGTTGTTTTAATAAAATTCCATAGAGTTACTTATTCAAACAAATTTAAATATTTTGTTAATTTTATGGATGAACCAGATGCTCAGGAAAAGACTATCTGAGTGGCTGATTTGAGGATTGGATTGTATCGTGACAGCTGTCACATGCTCTTCAGAGCTTTTTTTATTAATGTCCATTGTTGTAGGAGATGGAGGAGGATAGATGCCTTGTAAACTCTTACAGAAAGATAGAAGTAATTACTAAGCCAGACCTAGTTCTCAATACTGTTATTTTAGCCCGTCTTTCTTGAGTCAGATCATCTGATATGTAAAAAATATGGCATTAGGCCCAATCTCTAAGCACTTGCACAGAAATTGTTCATGTTTCTGAGTGCTTCTTTAATAAGGACATCCAGTTACTAACTTATTACATTTGTGCTCTATTTTAAGCAGAAGAACCTGAGTGCTGCCAAGTCGGACAGTAGAGGAACACCTTCAGTAACGCTGAAGATGAGCTGAGCTGCTTGTGTTTTTCACAAGAGTTTTTAAGACTATTTGAAAAGTATTTAGCAATACCAAGATAAAAAGACAAAGAACAGATTTTTCATACAGACTTTTAGGTGTCATTCTCCTAAAAATTCCTAGATCATTAACAATTCCTGTCTTTGTAAGAATAAGAACAAATTGAAGGAAACTTCACTGGTTATAGTAGCACTCCAAGTCACTTTCCTTCCCCACCTCTCCTCTCCCCACCACATGCTTGGCTTATATTCATCCTAATTCTCTTATGTGATAAATTCCTAAATTCCTGATAAATTCCTAAAGCCTCTTGAAGCCATTGAAAGAGAGAGATAATAAAAACAGCAGAGCAGAGAGAAGGTCATTAGGACTTACATTAATACTGTCACCAAATGGCTTCTACCACTGCTGAACAGTTGTAAATGTTCCTGAGGAGGGTTTTGTCAGGCTGCTCACCTCTCCTCACGGTATGTCTCAAGGGAGAGATCAGCTTAACAGAAAGAAGACTAATAGAGCAAATGGGGAGAAAGACACAGAGATGAGTATACACAGTAGACAAATAGGGAGAAACTCACAATCCCATTAACCTACCCTTATGTTGACTTACCTATTGGGCAGGATTTGTGGGCATGCATTGGTCATGCCACTGCATAAAATCGCTACGTTACCGATGCACTCAGGAAATGCCTGGTAAATTAAACCCAAAGAAGTGAAGATGCAGCTGAAAGCAGAAAATATCAAGACCAGAAAATGTATCTTTGGAAACAGAGGACTTGGAAGTATTTAGAAACATTGTGACACATGTAGAAAAAGAAATATTTTATAATTAAAGTATAAAAATATGTTTTTTCAATGCTTATATGTTTTAGAATCTGTTAATTGGGTTCAACACTAAGTAATCAAGCATAGATTATTATTTATATCACTAAAAGCATTTAAACACTAAAATCAAATTCTATTTTCAGATTGTACTAAGATCTTTCAGTTTATTATGTATATTTCTAAACAGGAGTAGACATTTCAACAGGTAGAATTTCCCTGCAAAAGAAATAGAACCTCTGTATTCAGCTGAATATTTTGTACTTGGTTTTGTTTTAGCTTGGTTAACAAACAAGGAATTTGTTCATGAAAAAGATAATAACTGCTTTGTACACTGAAGAAAGTCTATCTTATGCGATTTCTGTCAGACAGTGATAGATTGCAGCAGCCTAAATATGTTATATATAAAGAATACACAAAAACTGTACAACCTGTGAAACACGTAGTTCATGTTTAGTAACAAAAACAACTAAACACTATTAATGGCAAAGACTCACAAAATCTTGAGTAGAGGTACAGTTTCTCCATTTCCTGGTCTTTCCTCATTTCTCTTAGAAGAATGAGTTAACTACGTGTAATCCTGAATATTGTATCTACTATAATTCTTCATTAATCTAGGTAAGGAAAGAAGAGCTCTTCAGATCCTTCTCAGGCATTTCACTTGTTACGCTAAAATTATGTTTTATCTTCAGTTAGACCATACTTAAGGTGCAGTTTTATCTTGGACTTCTTGTTGACTAGGACAGAGGTGCAATTTTTACTGAGATAACCAACACTAGATAATTAACATTCTAATGAATATATTGGAATAAAGTTTAAAAAATAAATTGTGGTATTTTCTTGACTTGTAGCTTTTTTGAAAATTACTAATACCTTCACATTTTAGGACCTTATGTGAACCATCACAATGGTTCAGCAATAGAATTTAGAAGCAAAAGATGCCCAAATACTCTTCTTACTTTTCATCTGATTCTAATAAACATTTAATCTGTGTTATAAATGTAGCTGAAGCCACTGTTAGAGATTTATGTTGTAAAACATTGTGAAAATGTTTGTGTTCACCCTGTGATGGCAGTCTGGGAATCCAGGTAGACAATATTCACTGCTCTCCCCGAACCGGCACAGTCATTCAGCTCACCATAGGTTATCAAGTTGGTCAAGCTTGACTTCCCCTTCGTGAATCCATATTTATTTCTCCTGACAATTTTATTGTCCTTCTTATGCCTGGCAATGGTTTCCAGGATTAGCTGCTCCACCACCTTGCCAGGTGTCAAGGTGAGATTGAGGGGCTTGTAGTTCCCTGTCTCCTCCTTCTTACCGTTTCTGATGCTAGGAGTGACATTTGCTTTTCCTCCTTCCACTATTCCTATTAATCTTGTTGTTGTCATTAATTATAAGCAGCTTATTCACTAGAATGTTACTATATAAGAAAGCAAGAAGGATGGCCTTTTTTTTAATACTCCCAAGGCAACCCTCAATTACAAGTATTTGGACTCTGCCCTGCTTCAGGTAGACTTAATTCTCATTTAAATTCAAAATTATGTAGACAAAGTAGTTATATCCCTAAGATTACATCTGAGGAAAGGAAATACATAGGTGTAGCTCCTTGACTTTTCCTGTGGTCATCACTTCAGCCAATATAAAAATTGTGTTAGGACCTACAACAGTTCATGTTGCCTTAAAACAGACAGTAACTGTTAGAGAATTAAAGCCATGTAAGCTAACCTTGGTCACATCAGTTCTCCTGGTGGCAAATCAGGAAAAAATCTGGAAAAATAATAGAAGAAAAATCAAGGAAATTCAAAAGAAACTTCGTTAAAAAATATCTTTTTATTGCCTACTTTAGTTTTCTAGCAACTACTTGCCATCTAATTCTGTTTTATATTTTCTCTAGTATAATGATGGAAGATTCTGTAAGATGAGGAAAAAGACATTTCAAGAAAATCTTGCAAAGATTTATACATACATATTAGAAAGAGTACATGCCCATTTTCTGTGGACGTGTCATGACTAGAAGAGCTTTTTATAAAACAACAGAAAGAACTGGATAAAATGAGTCACAGATAGTATCAGTAAGAATGGTTTGTTTTATTCAAATGACTTGTGTATATATATGACAATGTGTTCTTTCTCTTATTGAACAACTTGTTCTACCAAGATGGTGGAAAAACTGAAGAAAAATAGCTTCAGATATCTAAGCTTGAAGAGACTATACATTTTCATACAGGGAGGATAAGACAAAAATCAGGGTTGGGGAAAACAGATGTGAATTAGAACACATTTTTAAGAATCAACACCATTAAGCATTGTATAAGTGTTAAGTTTTCCTCAAAACTCAGAAAATGTCCCTGAAAGGTAAATGGATAGTGCTCACATGCATAAGGGAGCAAGAAAAACAGACGATATCGAATAACTATTTTGTCTTCCACAGAGCTTGTCTCCAAGGAATCTGGAATCTTGTTACTGACACTTAGCCCAGCCTATTGGCTACTGTCCCCAACAGCTCTGGGAAGTGGAGGCTGACAAACCGAAGGCTGCAAATTCATGAGCTGGTCACACATTTGCCGATTACCCTGTGCAAATGACTACCACTGGCTAATGCAAGACATTTCCCAGCCTGAGCTCGTGCACCCTGTCAGCCCAGCTGACATTCCTCCACCACACTCCGGGTCCTGGCCAGCCCAGGGTGCCAAGGCAGGTTGCATTCTTCTGCCTCCTGGGTGTTGGACTGTCTCATGCAGCATTGCAGTCGTGTCCTCACACCCACAAAGTTGCCTCAGGGAAGAAAGGCCACCCTCGCTCCAACCTCAGCTGCTCATAGGCAGCCCAAGCTCATAGGCATAACTGAAGTGTACTTTGTGCCGGGGCACGTCAGCAGGGAAGTGTGTCTGGCTGCTCGGGAAACGGTGCTTTACGGACCATACTCTTAGATGCTCATCTGGATCAAGTCTCCAGATCTGATTCAGCAACAGGCATTGCTTATGTTTAGCTAGAAACCTTGCTGCATGAAATGCTTTGCAGAAAGCACTGCTCTGTAGGCATGGCTTTATTGTAACAAACAGCAACATTTCTTGCTATAAAGAATCATTTCACTGATTCAGCTAATGGCTTTCAGGGGGTTATTAGCTGCCAGAAGATTGAAATGCATGCTTTAAATAGCTGGACTATGGTGACAAAAACCACCAAACTAGTCAAGGAAAGAAAAGAAATGTGTGCTTTTTCTTCTTTCCTGCAGTTTCCCTTATTTTGAGCACTTCTTAAATGAGTGTAGTTGGATCACTTTCACCCAGCAGCACTCAGCAAAATAACAACTAAAGAGAGACAAGGTATTTTTCCTTATATGAATTTGAAATACATCTTGAAGAATATGTTGTCTTTTATAGGTTCAAGGGTATCGAATGTAAACAATGTGATAACACATGGCAATCAACATTTAACACAGTATATTTAGAGGTATTAAACCTGGAAAAACTTCTGTGCAAAGCTGTACATGCAGAACACACAAAACCAGATGAAAAAACATGGGGTGATGTAGAAATGCAACAAATCATAAAGAAGCAGGAAATTATCAATGACTTGTAGAAAACATATAAAAAATAAACCATTTTTTTTCCGTAATTGAAATCTTTAAATAGTCCTGAATCAAAACCAACCAGCAATAGCTGTCTTAGCTATGGTATCATAAAAAATGGAGTGCAGGTCCTGTTCAAGCGTATTAGGTCATACAGTCAAGGAGGGAAAAATCTTTCAATGTCAGATGAATTAACAATTTACCTTTAATGCACTTAACTGAAGTCTTAAAATCAGAAAAATTGCCTGCTTTTTGACAACTGTCACTTTAGATCATGTGTTTGCAGTATGGGCATGTTTAAACGCTCTTTTGCTACAGAAAATGGAAAACTAAAAAAGAAGTAGTGTTGAAGTGCCTGGCATCCACTAAGAGATATTTCTATGCATGTGGATGGACACTGGCTGATCAAAAACCATACAAAGAAGACCAGCCATAAAATATAATGAACTGAGAAGGATTTATGCAGAAGAAAAATACTTCTTCTTCACCTACATACTTCCCTCATGAATGAATGAATTCCTGGTGATGAGAAGGCCAGTACCTATATGAGCTACGACTGCACAGCTGGGCTGTGTATCTAATTCACAGCCAAGTGCTGAGGGGTCTGTAATGTGGTTGCACACTAGGGATGCAGGAAAGTTCTGAGCTTGCTTTGAACTTAAACTTTAATCCAGACTGCACCACTTTGGAAAATATCTTATCGAGCAGGCTGTGGGATAAACCAACTGGACCAGTTTCAACAGGAAGTGTTAAGAAAATCTCCTCTTGCAATAGCCTGGTGATGGAGGCACTTAGGACATCTCTGTCACATCACTGCCCAGTTAGAGAGTGCGTATTAGAGATGCAGCCCTTTATATCTCAGATGATTTTTTAATTCATTTATCTGGCAAAAAATCCCCAGCTTTCAGCCAGAAATGAAGGCCTGGCTTGGTTTAGGCACCAGATGAGGGTTCTCAGCTCTGAATCCTCGATGGAAGAAAATAGTTCTCTTTGGCCTAGAAAGAAGTACATGGCTCAGCGTTGCTTCCTCTGAGGAGAGGTTTGGCTCTCTTGTCTCTCTTTTCTCCTTGAAATTTTGTTTCTGGGTCAGGCCTCCCCCTGCTCAGTCATGATCCTATTTGTAGGCACCTAACTCATCACATATATTGTACCAGGGACCCCCATCAAGGTGAATACTGTGAAGGACAGTCTAAAATTTAGTAGTCTACAGTGTGTCTACAGTGCTTGCTTCTTTCTCAGCTAATTAGTGGCATTTTTCAAGACACACTGCTAAAATAAGCCATTTAAAGTGACTTACATTGCTAATGAAATGAATGCCAATGCATATTACGCTTTCTCAGCTTCTCCAAGGCATTGTTTCCAAGTGTATCTAAAGACAATAGATTTTAAAAAATAAGTGGGAAATATTTCTAACAGAGACATAGAATCTGGATTTGACCAGCTCACCTCCTGTAAATAGCCTTTCTTTACTTAGGCATTTATTTATTTATTTAGGTTTTAAAATATGACTTCTAGACTGCTGGTGGAAGACAATTCCAGAACCATCAGAACCTCTAGAGTAAGTAACTACTCAGAAGGGATTACAAAGTTGTAGTTGTGTAACAATCACATGCGATAGAAATAAAACATTTCAAATGTTTTAAAAACCTGTAATTCTAACTGGCATACAGAATACTAATGGCTGAGTAAGGAGTAAAGGCAAAAGAAGTTCCAACAATTCCTTAGACAAAATTAATATGCAACCTTGAATGGACATTAGAAATCAATGAAGAATATTTTTACTTATACCTGTAGTTCTGCATGTGTATATGACTAAGCTTCCCAATCTGTTTTCCTTGTTCAAGCTGAGTGAAATGGGGGAAAATAAAACCTGAAAAGAAAAAGTCTGAATGCTGGGAATCAGCTTTATTATTCTCACTCTGACACTCAGAACTCTAAGCTGTTATTACTTCCCCAAAAAGAAATACTGGAAAATAATTTCAAATTTCTTGCAAGCTATTTTTTCCACACTCTTTGTCTGGCTGAAACAATATTAGTTTGAAAGGGGTGAGACTCATATAATCTGCATATGTGCCTACACAGAGATGACTATATATTACCACAGAGGAAAAAAGGCTTTACAATTTATTTACAGTTGGATGGTGCTGAAATTAGATGTCATTTGCCCAAGCATTCATGTCATCAGAATGACAGTTGGAGTAAAGGAATGGCTGGTGCTGTTTAATTGTTTACCACAAAAGGCATTTAATTAAAAGAAATTAAGGTCGTGTGCCCTTGCCAGTGTATAAATTTGTTACAAGATTCTCCGAGATTTATATTTACCAGTATTCTGTTAATTGTTGTTCTGATTCTGACTTAGCTGGTTGCATCTAATTTCGCGGTTGAATTCCTAATATAATTTCTGAGCTTTATTAGTAGTGATCTGGTTATTAAGAGCCATATGGTGAATTAAAAACAAAAAACAAAAAACTGTGGGTTGTTAAAAGGGAACCGGATGCACAGCCTATTGAAGTCAGTGGAAATTTCCCTTTGACTGTGGACCAAGCCCAAGGGAAGTGGCATCTTGGCCACCAGGAATGCTGGTAATTCACTACCTTCCCACTGCCTCCCTCCAGTAACGCCCTAAAACAATCTCCTGTCTGTTACCTCCTACAGTTTTGCAATCTTAATATTAAAGGACAACCTATTTTGTCAGTTTATTTATGATTTCACCCACTTTAAAGCAATTCATTTTTGCCCAGAAAACTCCTTTCTGGATCCCACAAGTCTACCTACTGCCAAGACTTGAATAACCTTTTTTTCTTTTAATCAACTTTCCTCCATTAAATCAATACTGCTCCCAATAGCATGTATTTATTTTCTCATAAAACACTTCAGTGTTGAAAAACAGTGATATCAATCAGTCACTACTACTGCAAGTCAAAAATGAACCTCTATTGTAAAAAATGGAGACCCGAGTAATATATTATACAAAGTAATATGTGTCAAAGTCACCAGTCTCACTTAGGATCCCAGTGTAGACATATATCCTTTAATGTTCTAACTTAAATGCATAAGTTCACCATGCTAGAATAAGGTCATGCAGTCCTCTTTATAGTAAAAAAGCAGGATTCTCATCATGTTCCTGGCTAGGTTTAAAAAAAAAAAAAAAAGAATACTTCAATATGCAAGAGCTTTCTTCTATCCTTCCACCCTCCCCAAAGCAGCCACCTCTGCTTTTGATGTACTTGACTACACTATTTTTTAGTAATTCCGAGCGTAGCATGCTGAGTTTTTAGAAAATGCTGCTCAGAGTGCGACAAGTAGCAGTTCCGTAACTATTTGTTAATACGACTCTAACTAACAATGATTAAATTTGTTATGATATTATTTTATAACAACACCATGTATGCATTTAGAGATGAATTACAGAAAGAGAGTCACTGATATGCTTGGCCTCGATTCCTTTTTAAACATTTTCCAGGGACTCCATAGGTTACTGAGGCATGCTAGTGGCAAACACCTTGTTTAAGCTAGCACAGTGTTTTCATGTGAAACTGTATGTAACTAGAATATTACAAAATACTCCATTTGTTAAACTAGTACAGCATGCCCATATGCTTACATAAAAATGGGCCAAATTATGGAAATAAGCAGGCAACTCTGGACTGTGTGCCTCTGCAGTGCAAGTAGCAATGTGGGAAACATGTCATGAGTGGATGCTAGATGTGGAGCAGGACTGTCTCCACGATGTCTTCAGGCACACTCCTACTCTACAGTGAGACACCGTCTCCCATTTTTCTTGGAGGAAGACATTCTTTTCACTTCACCGAAGGTGAAACTAAGCACATAGCTGCTGACACTGCAAACTCATGCCCTGACCCCGATACTGTGAGTTGTAGCTATGGCCATGCCCATGTTGCATCAATGTTACTGTAAAGGTCCTCCACCATGGGCTTACACTGCTGTGTGAGTGACAGAACCCAAGTGCAGTCTTGTTTCATAAAGCAGTGACTAGTTCGCAACTGCAAAGGCAACACACGCCTTGCTGGTGCCTTTACAGAAGATTTACATCAGTTGTTCTTCTGGGAATGGTGTTCAGCTTTTCACTTGTGCACTCAGGAACGTCTCCACCTAAATGCTGAATGATGCTAGCAAAATGGAGAGTATGGCACCGCCTGGGACACAAGAAACAGACTTAAGAGTTACAGTCTGGTCTTGGGAAAGGTAATTTCCTAAAATGTGGGTATTTTAAAGTAAAGATCATGTGTCAACCATTATTAAACTAGAATTTTGGAAAGTAATGTAAATTAATTTTACAAGCCCTCTGTCAAGCCACTGTCACTCAGTGTCCCCATATATTAGAGGGGAAGCATATAATGGCCTCTTTTCCACACCAAGATCATAGACTCACAGTATAGCTGAGGTTGGACAGTACCTCTGGAGATCACCTAGTCCAACTCCTTTGCTCAGAGCAGGATCACATAAGGCAGATTTCTCAAAGCTGTGTCCAGTCAGGTTTTGAATACTTCCAAGGATGCGAAGTCCTCACCCCGTTCTGAGTAACCTGATCAAATGTTTGATCACCATCACAGGAAAAAATATCTTTCATACGTTCAAATGGAAAGTTGCTTTCTAGCCAGTTAACCCCAGTATTTACTGATGCCAGGGATTACTCCTCCCCAGGTGAAGAATTTTTCATTTCTTCTTCAACTCAATGAGTTTCCTGTTTGTACGTATCTCCAGACTGCTAAGATCCCTTTGAATAATGGCATGACTATCTGGCGTACGAGCCGTTCTTCCAGCTTTGCATCATCTGCAGGCTTGCTGAGCGTGCACTCTGCTTCATCATCCAGGTCATTAATGAAGATGCTAAATGAGGTTGGTCCAAATATTGGAGAGGGAGTGACGCTTATCTTTAAAGAAGGTCAAAGTATTAAATGAATAAAGCAAAGTGGTAAGAATCTAGCCTTTGATGAGATTCTCTACTATATAAATCTTACTTATACATATCTATAGATGCATCTGGTTGGTGGGGATGAGTAGAGCTTTTCAACACAAGTTTTTATTTCTCTGGGCTAAGGTTCTGTGATTTTTGACTTCTACAAACCTTGGTTATTTCAGGTACCATACTAAGCATGCACCAAAACAGTTTAGAACTATTTAACCTCCAAGATAAAAGAGCAGGAATATATATCCCAGTATGACCAATAGGTAATATGCCCAAGGATAAAAAATTGACAAGGCAAAAGAAGTCGCTCAATGCTTTTTCACCCCAAAGATTGTGTCTACACCAAATAATTTTCTATAATTGGAGCAGATAGGTAGATTGGTACAGCTGGTGCTGAGGCCCAGAACTCAGTTTGCAAAGGCAATTGAAACCTTCGGCAACCAGAACTCACATGGGAGATGATAATTTTGTTGAAAGCCACAGCTGCTCTGAACCAAAACACTAACATAGGCACAGCCTAAACCACAGAGAGCAGACACAGAAATTGCTGAACCCCCCCAGAACATACATTAAAAAAAGGAATGTCTGTAACCTGTGAGGGAATAAATCTCTCTTGTAACACAGGTATCTCTAGGAATAAGGAAGTAGTTTCTGAAGGGGACCAGAGGAATAAGGGCCTAGAGCAATAGTAAGGAGTGACTATGTATGTATATCTGCGTACATATGTGTATAAATGCATGAATGCGTAATTTTGGTTTTTTTCCCAAAGCTCATGAAATACAGGTCATGTAAATCCTCTTTCTCTCTGCATTATACCATATGAGAAAAGGCTCAGAAAGCTGGGTCTGTTTAGCCTGGAGAAGAGGAGGCTCAGGGGGGATCTCATCAATGCTCATAAACTTCTAAAGCGAGGATGTCAGGAGGATGGGGCCAGACTCTTCTCAGTGGTGTCCAGTGACAGGACAAGGGCCAATGGCCACAAACTGGAAAACAGGAGGTTCAACCTAAACATAAGGAAGTCCTGTTCTACTGTGAGGATAATGGAGCATTGGCATAGGCTGCCCAGAGAGGCTTTGGAGTCTCCTTCTCTGGAGACATTCAAAATCCTCCTGGACGTGTTCCTTTGTGATCTGCTCTAGGTGATCCTGGCCTGGCAGGGAGGTTGAGCTAGACCATCTTCAGAGGTCCCTTCCAATCTCTACCATTCTGTGATTCTGTGATAAGGAAACACATCTCACTTAATGCAGACTCAGTTTAGCACTCACTGAATTAATAGAGCATTAACCTTAACAGTTCAGTCAACACTTGATGAGACCCACATATTAAAACAGAGTATAGCATTTGGAGGCCTGGCCTACCTTGCATGAACAGCTTAGAACAGAGCTATCAATAAATATTTAATATTGCCTTGTAAGTTATTGATTTTTTTTAAAAAATGCAAGGAAATAATGTCAAAACAATAAGTCATGATTTACAAACTTTCATTGTTACGTAACATATACAATATTTATATAACAACTCTGTAAACTAGGTTTCTGTTAAAAGCCTCTGTTATTTATCCAGTGGTAATAGAGATCAAATTTACTTCATAGAAAGGTAAATACAAATTGAGTTAATGTATTGAATATAATTAAACTCCATTTTTATTTTTCACAAATATTGCTTCCTTAGACTATTAAAATGATTTGAACTTAAAATGTGGTAGATATTTACACACTTATCAGCTGTAGTTTGTTTCAGTAAGCAATTAAGGACTTTGTCATGCATCAATAATGTTGAATTTTCTCTCATTGAAAAAATTCACATTTAATCAAATCAGCACAAAAGTAGCAACTCGTTGAATAGCAAGCCCAAAATAGTATAAAAATAAACCCAACTTTTTATCTGGCCAGAGCTAGTATATAATGAAGCATAGTAGTAACACTATTGAGTCCTGCAAAACAGCCAGCTGGCAATAATTCTCAGGACGCATCGTATTGAGGACAGATTGCTTCCCCAAATGAAGCGCCCATCTAGCAAGGTGAACGCCAAAATGGGTTTTGGATCTCCAGCTATGCTTGTTCAACTCACAGTGCATCCAGGGAGTGACTGTGTACTGTGAGCTCTGTCAGGCTTTACCCTTGTTGCATTCAAAGAAGAGTGACCGTGCCAAACTTAGTTTTTTAAAAATCATGTATTAAAACTATATAATAGTGAGATTCTGCCTGTAACACATTCAGGGCTCCTTTTTCTGTCTACCTCACACACTGGACATATTTTTAGCCTGTCTATAGAGCAGTAAGATTTAGTTTGTTTCTCTTTTAGTGAGGCTGACATACTGATATGTTCATTAATCTAGTTTTAGGACTGTTAAAAGAAGTATGAAATATCAGAAGACTCACAGTAAACTAGTAAGGACTGGTAACATTATAAGATGACTGTAACAACCACCAGTAGGCATTGTTGTTTGTATAAAAATTTTATAAGAATTTCCATTAACCATGTGCATGACATCCCTTTGGATAATTAGGTATAAAAAACAAGCTATTTTCAGCTAGCACTAATCCTCTAGGATAGAAAAAGATTTTGAGTGAACATAAAAGTTTGTTCAGGGGTTTTTTTAGAGTTTTTGTTAAGTTATTACTTAATTTTTTAAGCAGCTACTTATTCTTATGTTGAAATAATACTTTCTACATCACTCTTGGGCAAAAGACTGTGACCTAAAATGGGAACTGTGAAGCCAAGATGCAGAAGGGAAGCTACATATGCCTGGATGCTGCTAACAGTTTTGACATACCAGTTTAAGCCTATGAGCAATTCTTTTGTCTGCACACTTGGTAGGTAGCCTAACACCATGGCAGAGGCACACAACTGACAAGTGACACAGCAGAGCACTCGTGTGAAGTGACACAAGGAGCTGAAAGGCACAGAGATATTTTCCTTATGCTTTATTCATACATTTCCTTTCATGTGCCTAGATCTCAAACATGGTTGATATATTGTTTGTTTAAGAAGGAATCCCTGTAAAAAAGACCTTTGTCTTCAAGCAGCTAAGTTAGTTTCATAGAAGAAAAATATACTACGTCCTATTTTTCTTTTCTGTTATGCCTTTTGCCTCTTGAACTGGTTTTAACTGGAGTCCAGTATTTAAATCCTGAGGGGCACCTGGGCCCAAGGAGTGTGTTATACTGTTTCAAGCAGGCCTGTGTATTCTGGGAGAAACGTTAAAAGATATTCTTTCCACTTAGCATTATTACTCTGTGAAATACAGGGCACAACTCATACCCAACTGACATCAGACTCTGAATTTTCTAACATAAACTGTTTAGTTACATGAAGCTCAGTTTAATTAGGGGTGTACAGTCACATCCATCAAGATGCGTTTAAGCAGATGTTCTCTAACATGCACTTGAAATTTCTTTCTTTATTGTTGTTCATAATGGACACACATGCAGTGAGTTATTCTTCCTTGTAGTGAGTTATATCAGAGCCTGGTGACTTCAGATTCGAGTAGTTCACAAAGTTGTTTCTTTGCTCCTCCAGCGAATTCATTCTTTGTTAGAAGTTCCAGCTTTTTTCTTATTTTGCATCTCTGGGGCTTCATATACCACCATCACAATAGGTAGAACAATATTCAGGATTTACACCACTTGGACTTTGTTTTGGACAACAGCTTGAATTCAGGGGAGGTGTGTGATAAGAGTTAGAAAGACTGACAATAAAACCCAAATGGACTGTCTGAGGTAGAGTGAATTTGGGAATCTCTTAAAAGCAAAAATACAGTTTGATGCCTGACTCTGGGAATAATTTCTCATCCTCTTACTCTGTTCCCCATATGTAAATCTAGAATTACAACATTTCTTTGTCTCCCAGATTATTCCAAGAGCTGATTAGAAATTATAGATATCTTTGTTTATATTGACTAACTAGGAAAATATTAAAAGTTACCTGTAAGACAAAGAGGACATTTGCAAGATACAAACCATCTAGAGAGAACTGAGAGGTGAGTGTTAGATGAAGCGGGGTTTCAATGATCATATATATGATGCTGTACAATGCTTTTTCAACAGGATGCTCTAAGGATAAAATCCCTACCAAGTAAAGAGATCCAGCGGAAAATAGATCTGTTGAGTAAGCGAGATCTCTTTCAATGCCATTCTTAACTGCATCTCATTAGTGTTCTTCCCCTCAAATTTCTAGGGCTTTGTAATACTTCATACTTCTCTGTGCAGTTTTAAGAAACTGTCCTAGACAGCTGGCTGTATATCCCTTAAAAGAACATGATTAATTTTAAGATAATCAGATAATAAAATATTTTCTTAACATAGAGAGATGTCTTAGAGAAGCCACAGTGCACAGTGCATGCTTCTGACAGTATTGTAAGCTCCTTAAAGCAGCACTTGTTAAAAAAGGAATGAATCTAATACAAATGAAAGAAAATTTGTAAAACTTCTGGAGTTTTCTTAGGTGAGGTAAACTGGAAATGATACAGTTGTGTGTCATATTCATATAGATTTCTTAATCAACTTTGTTCTATTTTACAGGGAAAAAAATTACTAAGAACTGAAAATAAATTCAACTAACTCATTTTAGCTCAGCTCTTTTCAGTTTTAGAAACCCCAAATCGAAATGCTCTCTGTCATATCACTAAAGCCAGTGCCTATACTTACTCCCGTAGCGAGATTTTAATGATGTTACAAAAAACTTTGAAGATATGATCCATCCACAATTCACAGAGAAAGCAATTAAGAGAAAGGACAGCAATCTTTTCTGAGTTAATCACACCCAACTTCGCCATTTCCATTACACCAACAGGTCTTTGCTGACGCCGCCTTTTCAACACTGAACTGTTCTGTCACTGATAGAAACTGTGCCTGATATGTAATTAAATCATCGCTTGACTTCTATTTCACCTAGAATGAACACAACCACTATCATAAGCACTGTAAGATTGCTTTACATCTTTTTTTCCCTTTCTTTACAAAACCATATATGATTCTTACAACAAATATTTCCAGGCCAGAGGAAAAAAAAAGGATTTTTTTCAGTCACAGCCTATGCATATCTTCAGATCACAGATTAGCTCAGGAAGTATTTTCTCCTGGAAAGTTTGCTTAAATGGTTGACTCTGCAAATTCAAATGCAGTCACTAAAGTTTCATATAACATTTGTTTCTTGAGCTTGCACTACAGGATTCTGCTGATACAGCTGCAACAAGGATACATGGAGTTCCTACGCTGCAGGATCCCTCCCGGACAAAAAAATGATGAGCGAAACTTTAGCAGATTTGCTCATTTCATTTGTAGGATGAACACTCTGCAGACTGTATAGACTGAAACTGTATCTTTTCCCTTTAGAGCACTTATCTGTGAAACGGTATTTGTATTTCAGGGCAGACATAGACAGCATCCACCCACATTTGCGTTCCAAAACCATGGTATTTGTCACACATTTCCTAATGCTTCTTTCAGTTTTAGGAACTGATGGTGATCTCACAGTCTTGCTATAGGAAAAAAACAACAGTCTCAGTACCTACACTGATATAATCCATAGGACCTTTTCATCACACTACCTATTATAGAAATTAGATATGCCAAATCTGCAAGACAGCTCTTACATCATGGGACAAATTATTTCCTGCACATCATCAGTTAACGCAATTAGCTTTTCATATTGAACTTGGGTATGGATTCTGCATGTCTGCACACAGGCCAGGAGAGCTATTCAGATGACTCTGTTTCAGCATCAGTGCTCTGGCAATATACTTAAGACTAAGTAGAATCAGTAAACTTGATAGTAAGGAACAAAACTGCCAGACTGACTTTATACTTTAATTAATTACAAAGGCTTGCAAATTATCTTCAGAAATGTAAGGCTAGCCCTAGAAAAAGTGAATAATTCATTAATAGTTAAGAAAAAGAAAACTTAGTGACCGAAAGTACAAGTTTACAACAAAATAAAACAATCAAAAGCAACAAAAGGTGACATTATTATTAACATGCACAATAAAGAAAGAAATGAATGCAATGATGACAGGCCAAGTGAACATGGAAAAAGAAATCTTAAATAAGAGAGAGTGACAGTGGTAGACAAATATGTTAGCATTTAAATTTTCAAATTTTCTTAATTTTTTTATTGCTCTGAGTAAAGGAAGCTGACCACTGTGGATCCTATGAAATAAAAAATCCTTACCTGGGGCCAGAGGATGTAACACAGCACTTTGCAATTTTTTATGTCCTATGGTAAGCACAGGTTCCACACAGTCCCAGACATAACTAATGGGGCAAAACCATCATTCTTGGAAAAGTAGTTCCAGTCTAAAAAAGTGTCTATAAAAATTCAGTTGTGTAAGGCTCTGCATCGTATGTGTCTCAGTGGCTGTAAACCACGTTTGTTCAAAGCACAAGTTGTTTTTTTTCTCATCCAAAAACATGGCCAGAAGGCTTCCCTTGGGATAAGAAACTTCTGCTGTGTTCCTTTTGGCTTATGCACCATCCTTAGAAAGATGATTCATTTGAATTCGTATTTCTGAGCATAATATTTGAGCCAAAATGAAAGTAGCAGAAGATTCTTATAATACTGACTACATTTAGAAGTCTTTAGATATTGCACAATGACCCAGAGCTGACTCTGAACTTTAGTGGAGCCCCTCACCTGACTAAGTAGATTTGCTAAAGACTAGTGTTAAAATCGTCATAAAGTTACCATGGTCATCTGCTCAGTAAGTAACTGAGCATACAGCCTCGATTTTGTGGCATGTACCTAAAAATGACTAGAGAGTCCTTTACTGTAGAGTGTCTACCACCAAATTTGAAACATGTAACAAACTTGCAGTAGTATGCAGTACATCACTGCTTCATGTTAATATTTAGTCTTCTAATTAAATAAGATAGTACAGAGAGAAATCTGCAACTTCATTGGGCAGGAGTTCCTCTCTCTGGGATTCCTCTTAACCAGTTCAGATGTTGTTAAGTACCTCGTGCTTCTGGCTGCAAGATCTGAAGGCTGCAAGGTCTGAAGGCTGCAAGGTCTGAAGACTACAAGGAAAGGTTTCAAAAAGCCAGAGTCTATTCTCTGAAATAAGAAAACAATCTCAGTAACTAAGACTACTTTAGCCTGTAGAAATCTCAGCCAGTAAAGCTGGAGAGGCCCGTCTGCTGCTCAGATTTCAGCCAGAAACCACTTTTTGCTCCAAAAATGAAACAAGCTGATAACTAGATTTCTGAAGCCTAATTAAAGTCACTGCCGGAATGAATAACAATGGCTGTAACACAAACCAGGCATGTCTGGAAGAAACATGCAACTGAAGACTTGTCTCCTCATATAACAGCCCTTACAGGTATTAGCTATCCTTTCTATCTTTAATTTTTCAGTAATATTGGACCATAAAAAATCATTGCACACACAAAATCAGTTCCTAATCAAAGTCAGCTGCTATTTTGTAGATCAACAAGATAGTTAATTTTCTTCAGTACAGAGTGAGCACGCAGGGCCATGTTCAGCTTGCATGCAAATGGTGAGTGTGCATAGAAAATAAGCATACCCTGTTTTTTATATTACAATTGAGGATGCTGGGCTATAATCCACACAGAAGCATAAGAAGGATGCTTATATCAGCTTAATTCTGCCTGTTGCACTGCTGTCACAAATAAAGACTGAGTTTTGGCTATATCACCACAGGTTTACTGACAGTTTTTGTTCTGGTTTATAGCAGGAGACAGAAGGAAGAGCAGCCCAGCCTGCTGGCACCATAGTGTTAAGTGTGAGAAATAGTAAAGATACTTGTCAGTTGAGTGAACAGAAGAGGCTTGAGTGCATGCAGAAATAACACTGCCTGAGGGAAGAATTGGCAGTTTTACTCAAGTGTTTTCCAGCAGGAAGGACACTGTAGTACCTGAGACATTTTATTGCATTTTTCCATTTTCTACTCCTTTGTATCCTCTCTTTATCTCTTTTGACTAGAGGAGTAATTTCATGAAACTGTGTTTCTCTAAAAGCTTCTTGCTGTTCTGCAACCTCCATGCCAGAGAAAGGCTCCATTTGTTGGCTGCAACTTGTGACACAGACCATTGGATCCGTGCTTGTTCAAACCAAGTAGCTGATGCTGAGGGGCCAGGAGCGGTGGGCACAGATGGTGACATTGCAATCATATAATCATAGAATAATTTAGATTAGAAGTGAACTCTGAGGCCTATCTAATACAACACTCTGCTCAAAAAGATCTAATTACATCAGGTTCCTCAGGGCCATATGCAGCTGAGTTTTGAAAGCCTCCAAGGATGGCGATTCTACAGCTATACTCAGGTTCTGTTCTAGTGTTTATCCTCTCTACTTGCAAAAAACATTTTTCCTTTATATCTGTCTGGAAATTCCTATGCTATATCTTCTGTTCATCACCTCTAAGTCTCCTGCTGTGTAGCAGCAAGAAGAATCTGGCTCCACAATGTCTGTAACCTCTGATCAGGTACTCATAAAGAGCAATAAGGCCTCCCCAAGCCCATTCCCCCACTTCATCTTAAGGCTAAACAAGCCCAGCTCACTCAGCTTCTCCTTGTACTTCACTTGCCCCCTGTGTATCTTGCTGGACTTGATCCAGTTGCTTAATGTTTTTCATGTGTTGGGGATCCCAAAGCTGGACACAATACCTCTGATTCAGTCCCACAAGTGCTGATTTAAAGGTAAGGATCCCTTCCCTCAGTCTGCATGCTGCTGCCTTGCTCGTACAGCTTGGCATGGCGATTGCTGCTTGCAATGAGCAACCACAGTCTTGGCACACTTTCACTTTTGTAGTCCATAGGATCCCCAGGCCCCTCAGCTCTTCTGAAAAGCTTTTTTCTACACAGCCATCCACCAGCTTTAAATGTTGAATAAAGTCACTCCTTGCCAGATGCAAGACTTTGCACTTGTTTTTTATTACCTTCATGAGATCAGTGTTAGCCCGTTTCTCCAGCCTGTGATGTGCCATTGATCACAACTGCCCTACAGCCTATTAATTGTTCTGTCCCCACCTCCATTCTCTCCAAGTGCTGGCAAACTTGCAAGTGCACTTAGTCTCACTTTCAGTGCTAGTGAACACATTAAGCACTATTGGCTCAAACAATGATCCCAGAAGGATGCTGCTAGTTACCGACTGCCAGCTGGACTATATGCCAGTCCCACAGCCCATGTATGCACCATTTAGCCTTAAAAGGCAGTCAGTCCTGTAAATGGTCTGTATTCGTCCTGAGGAAGAGAGTGGAAATTCAAGTTGAACTGGAAAAGACTAGAGAAAAGGCTAGTGGAGGAACTCCAAACGGAAGAATCCTGTGCAGAAGAGATGCACTTAAGCTAGAGAGCTGGCACTAGAGTGAAACTGTGGGAGCAAAGCTGAAGAATTTTTATTCATAGTGCTTAGTAGAATATGAGATTTCTTTACTCTATCCCTTAAAGAAGTCTGTCTGTTAAGTTCTATTGAGTTAGTAGGTTTTTATTGCATTAAAACAGTATACTTCAGTTACAATAGGAAATACAAAAAATAAAGGTAATAATCAAAACATA
This sequence comes from Apaloderma vittatum, assembly GCF_000703405.1. Classification (NCBI taxonomy): domain Eukaryota; kingdom Metazoa; phylum Chordata; class Aves; order Trogoniformes; family Trogonidae; genus Apaloderma; species Apaloderma vittatum. Next base: position 110 of record NW_009722196.1, on the reverse strand, counting down.
TGCCCACTTTTAGAAATTTAATCTTAGTGTATGGTATAATCTTAACACATTATTTAAATGCAGGTGCTAGATACTACTTGCCAAAAATAAAATAAATAAAATAAAATAAA
>NW_009722195.1:1448-2737 GCF_000703405.1 Apaloderma vittatum | reverse complement strand
TGATAACACACCAGTGTTTTGGCTGTTGCTGGGCAGCTCTTGTACAGCATCAAGACTTTCTCATTCAGCCCATCCCTTGCAAGCAGGTTGGGGGTATGGAAGAATTTGGATGGGACACAAGCAGGAGAGATGACTCAAACTGATCAAAGGGATGTTATATGCCATATAACATCATGTTCAGCAATAAACATTGAGGGAAGAAGAACTGTGGGAATGTAGTCATTGCTCAGAGACTGAGCATCAATCTGCTTGTGGTAGAGGGTGAGTGATTGCCTTTGCACAACATTCCCTCCCCTCTTACTCTTTCCTTCACTTACTAAACCATCTCTATCAACCCATGACTTTTCTTGCTTTTGTGCTCTGCATGCTGCTGGGGTTGCGGGGGAGTGAGTGAGATACTGTGTGGTACTTAGCAGTGGGCAGGGGTCAACCTGCCGTAAAGTGAGAAAAGGGAATCTTCTAGGCTTCCACACAGCTACAGTGTTGTTCCCATACTCAAATATGTGCATGTATATGTAACCCAGCATCTGATCTAATCCACTCACTGCATAACCCTGCTACCTACCCCAGGGCAACACTTGTGCTATCAATTGCCATGGGGTGCATTGCAAACAGGTGAATCTGAACCCCAGGTGAACCAGTGCCAAGAGGAATTGGGGTGTGGCATTGGTTGGAGACTTCTTTCTGCAGGGTAGAGAGGTACCCAGCTACTGACCTTACTTGCTACCTACCTCACGTGATCTGTTGCTTGCAGGGAGATTTGGACTGGGGCTGTTGCAGAGAGTACTACGGCATATCTGGACTTGGACCTGCTACCCTGGCCTGCTCATGCATACGTGCACCAAGGGGCACCTGAAGAAACCAAGAGTGGCTTCAGGGTACTGGAGCCCAGGTGCTGTTCTCCTTGGTGCTGCCAGCGGAGAGGGCATCTGCCAGCTTGGGCAGGAGGGCATCCGACCTACGGGTCATCCCCCCAGCCAGTGTTGCAGCCAGAGCTTTGGCTTTTGGCACCCTCTGTGGAACGGGGAGTGCTGGGGAGACACAGGATGCCACCCAGGGGTGGGGCAAGAGTATTTTTTACAACAGGGTTTCCAGCCTGGCTAGGAAGGCTTGAGCCCGGGTTCGCTGGGGCATGGTGACCAGAGGCTGAAGAGAAGGGGAGGCACAGGGAGCAGGAGGGGAAGGCCTGGTGAAACGGCTGTGCATACTTTTGTTGGAGAGTTACAAGGGGGCCAGTCCAGGACCTGGGTTTGGCCACAGCACAGCTGATGCCCTCAGTGGCCAGGGTG
>NW_009722195.1:0-1417 GCF_000703405.1 Apaloderma vittatum | reverse complement strand
CTGCTGAACAGCGGGACAGAGCAGGTGTGCTGACAGCAGGGCCCAGTGACTTTCCCAGGCAAGACGAGGCAGTGAATCAGGTCACAGTCCATCCAGAGAGTCCAGTCAGGAGAAGAAGGAGCTGGAGTCAGCATGTCAGGACCTGGAGTACATCCCTCTTTTAGGGGTTTACTTGGCCAACTTAGTCTCTAGGTGGCTGAGTCCAAGTCCAACTCCTTTGCTGACAAGAGGTGTTGGGCAGAGAGGTAGGACAAGGGCTTGTCCCTCCTTTCCCTTGGGACCTGTTTATAAGCAGAGGCCTTGCTGCAGGCTCCTGCCTGTGCTCTGTGGTAGCTGTGTGGCAGCTCTGTCTATGGCTCATCGTGAACCTGCACAATCTGGGCCTTGTGCCGGACTCACTGGTTGAGCTTCCTGGCTGACCTTGGATCTGCCTCCAGGCTATGGACTTGCTGAGGGATTGCTGGGCTGCAGGTGGCCCATTGCCTTTGGTTCTCACCCTAACCTGGATTGCTGTTCTGCATCCTGGCTCACTCTTGGTGAGGCCACTGCTTGTGCCTGCCTCCTTACTGCGTTCTGCTCCTGCCCAGCCTTCCATGGTGGAGCAGCTAGCCCTCGCTGCTCTCGGGCACAGAGGCAGGACCGCCAAGAACGTGGCAATGTAGGTCTGAGGTGCACCTAGCTGTAAGAGATGTAGCAAGTTTATAGCTCGAGACTTGGGGAAAGCATGCTTTGACTTGCTCAGGGAATCTGGTAGGTGGTATCCCATGGGAGTCGCCTTGGAGGGCACAAGGGTCCAGGAGAGCTGGTCAGTCTTCAAATACAAGCTCCTAAAAGCATGAGAAGGGTCCATTCTGATGTGTGGGAAGTCTGCCAGGCCTGGCAGAAGGCCAGCGTGGATGAGCAGAGAACTCCTGGTTGGGGTTGACAGTGCAAAGGAAGCGCATGGAAGGCAGCAATGGGGCCGGGCTGCTCTGGAGGAATACAACCATTGCCTGAGTGTTGGGGTGGGATCTGGAAAGCTCAGCGGGAGTTGAAACTACAGAGGAACGTGGAAGGCAACACGAACAACTTGTATCAATACGCTGGCGGTAGGACGGAGACTCAGAAAATGTGGCCCCTCTGCCAAATGGATCAGGGGACCTGTTGACAAAGAACACACATGGTGTCTTCCTTGTCTTGGCATTTACTTATCTAAGACCTGTTCTTGGGCCTTAGGTCCCTTAGCTTGGTGGCAAAATCTGGCAATGATGTGGAGCATCACCCACAGTAGAGCAGGACTACGCTGGAGACCAGGAAGCAAGCTGGACATACACAGGTCCGTGGGTCCACCTGAAATGCAGCCAAAGGTACTGAGGGAGTTGACCAAAGTCACTGCAAAGCTGCTCTCCTCTTTGAGTGGTCATAGTGAGCAGAGGAG
>NW_009722194.1:67066-67407 GCF_000703405.1 Apaloderma vittatum | reverse complement strand
TTCACGTCACGTGGAGCCCCAGAGCAGAAGGAGCTGCCTGAGCAATACACGAGGCTCCGATACCCCAGGCCATGCCCCTCCATCCTTCCCACAATGCCCCGTGAAAGGGGCGGAGCAAACCTCTGGGAGACATAAAAGGGACCAGAGGCGGAACCTCTCCACCTTTAGTCCTTGTCTTCTTTCTGAGGGGAGAGATTGGGCTGAGTGGAGAGAGATACTACAAAAACCAGCAAGAGCAGCTTTTCTGCTACACATGGATCAGCTACCACAGCGATGTGACCAGATGTGGGACTCAAGGAAAGAAACGATTGTCTCAACGTTTAGAACCACAAGGATTATCA
>NW_009722194.1:42495-67013 GCF_000703405.1 Apaloderma vittatum | reverse complement strand
GAGGCCTTGAACATGGCTTGGGCAGGAGGCTTCTGCAACATTCTGCCAGAGAACAGGGTGAAGCATCGCAGACACAGCAATAATTCAGCCAGGAACTGACAACGCTCTGGCCAAGGAGTCCAGAGAACAGGGACTGCTGATGAGCATCCAGGTAATGAAACAGGAACTCCATTGTCAGGAGAGAGCAGCCACCTGGCCATCTGCTCTAAACCGGCCTTGTAGCCAGCAGCGCAGCCGGCTCAGCATCTTTGAGCTAAAGGGGAACAGTACACAGCGAGGAAGACTACGAGCCTTCCTCCAGAAGAGCCCGGCCCGCGACCACCAGAGACCACTGGACAGCAGCGTGTGTGCGGCAAGAGGAGGAGATTTATCATGCCGAGTTCCCGTGGAAAGGTGGAGAACAGGCAGGGACAATGGAAATAAAAGAAGCGCAGACCAGCACCTAGTCGGAATATTCCCCCACGGATGATGGACCTGCGGGATGGCGCTGGACTCCCTGGTGGTATTGGTTTCTTCTTCTTTTGCCTTGAGCATATTTGATTTTTAAATACAACATTCGCTGTGTGCTTTTTAAACACTTTTATATTCAAGTGGGGAAAAATGCATGTTAAAAATCAATGGAGATCCTATATATACTTTTAAATCTTACTTTTCATCATCTGTGCCTCTTAGGCTCACCCTGACTTTCGCAAACATAGGTCTGTTTTACATTTAGCTTTTGTTTGCTAGAGTGAACTTTTAGGAAAATGCATGGCTGACTGAAGAATGCAAACTAGTAGATGCCAGTTATTGCAGATGCAAAATGCTTTACAAAATGAAATCTCAGGTATTATGATTTGATCTTTTCCAATTGCATGGAGCAATTTCAGTGGAAACAAAATGCGCTCCATCTGGCTTAAAGAAATAAATATAGTAAGGCTTAATATAAACATATGCTTAATTTGGTAATGTAGGTGATCATTCTAACTTTCTTATCACTGACAGTGGTCAGTGGTAGATGCCTAAGGAAAGAGGAGACAGGGCAATTGCATAGTGGTAGCTTCCCAGGTCCCAACTGACCAGATGCGAGTACTTTCTGACTTCAGAACTTCCTGAGGTCAAATCTCGGTTGCTGTTTTAATATCATTAGTGATATTTTTTCTCTCACTGAATGTATCTAATTGTTTGAGTTAAAACTCCCAATGGTTTCAAAAGGTTATAGCTCAAAGGCATGGTCAGAGAATTTACATAATAAGCACACACACTGTCTTTGTCTAAGTAATGTCAGCCTAGGAGTTTTCCTGGATTATTAGGGACACATATAGACTTAAAAGAAACAAAAAAACCCACCCTAATTTTATCAAAAGAAAAATATCTTATTTGTTCGACACTGTAATTTAGAGCTAAGACTCAAACAGCTGGTGCATAATACGCTTGTTGTAATTTGAATTTCTTTTATCTGCCAAATTTTTTTGGGGGGGAAGAGAAATTTAGCTATTCTTTCCTATATAGTCTCAGTGGAATCCAGAGCAAAATGGAAATGGGGACATTTAGCTGTAAGAGTTTTGCATACAAAATAAATGGCAAAGTTTTAAGGGCACATGCATTTGAATACTATAATCAAAATGTCATTTAATGCAAATTCTAAAAGTGGTATCAACACAGAATTATAAATTTGACAGTGAAGTGCCTTTCATGAATAAATAGTTAAAGAAAGGTTAGGATACTGCTGTCTCTATCATGCTTGTGTTTGGTCTTCGAAGTTCCTGCTATTTTAATATAGTAAAAAGTAGGTGGTGTAATAATCCTTTCCTTTCTTGGTAGCTATAGGCCACCAATTTTCGGTGTTCTGCGGATATTCCAATGTATCATTGTCCTCTTGAAAGGGAGAAATAACCATCCATGCAAAAATACAGTAAGAAATTACACTTAGCCATTAAGAGGATATTCAGTCAAATCACTTTAAGTGGGAAGTGAAAGGGAGTTTATTTTTAAGCTTGATAAATTGTGTATTTTAAGATTGGAAAAGTAGACCCGTTTTAATTTCGTGGTAATGCATTCACTGGAAAAGGGCAACATTATAAGATATATTTATGTGTTCCATCTGTGCTGAATTGTCCTCATTGGATAAAAGGTAAAAATAAATGAATCATAGAATCGTTTAGCTTGGAAAAGACCTTTAAGATTTTGAAGTCCGACCATTAACCTAGCAATGCCAAGTCCACCATTAAACCATATTCCTGAGTACCACATGTACAGGTCTTTTAAATACCTCCAGAGATGGTGACTCAACCACTCCCCTGGGCACCCTGTTCCAGTGCTGACAAATTTTCAGTGAGAATTTTTTCCTAATACCCCATCTAAACCTCCTCTGGCACAACTTGAGGCCATTTTCTCTTGTCCTGTTGCTTGTTGCTTTGGAGAAGAAATCAGCATCCGCGTTGCTACAACCTCCTTTCAGGTAGTTGTAGAGAGTGAAAAGGTCTCCCCTGAGCCTCCCTTTCTCCAGGCTAAACAGCCCCAGTTCTGTAATTTCTAATATATCAGCAACCCTTGCTGTGTGGATCTCCATCCCCTGCCTCACTGAGATGAGTAGGATCTCGTGTGCATTAGTTAAGGGACATTTCACATGTGCTCCAGCGTACTCGCAGCATTGTGGAGCAGACTGAAGGACTCACTAGCACGCTGTCCCTCAGACATTGGTGTGCCACCCCCAGGCCTTTCTCTAGTGAGCCTATTTTTATCTCTTTCCCTCTTTGAATCTGGTTTAAAGTTCTTTTCATAAGCCCTGCTCACTCCTGGACAAAGATCCCTTTCCCCGTTTGAGAAACACTGTCTGTTGCCCGCAGGCCTGGTGTCATGTAGGCCATCCCAAATTCTGCCAGTGAAACCAGTCACAGAGACAGGTATTGATCAGCTGAGTCTTCCTGTTCCTTCCTGCATCATTCCCTGCAACTGGAAGGATAGAGGAGAACACTACTTTTACTCCTGATCCCTTTATGAGTCGTCCCAAGGCCCCAAAGTCTCTCTTGATTGCCCTTGGACTTCTTGTTGCAACTTCGTCACTGAAAAATTCCGAGGGCCATACAAGAGTAGGATGTTTTCCCTTCACATCTTTAACCCAGGCCCCAAGGGGACAGCAGGGTTCCCTAAGAAGTGGGTCAGGTCGGCATACTGGGCCTCCTGGTGCCCTCAGAAGAGTCTGCTACACGACTAGAAGTAAATCTGCTGCCACGCAGCTGGTGGGAGAATCTGGACTTGACTAACTACGTGCTTTTGGAGTAAGGAAGGCGAATTAGCTCAGCTGCTGTCTCTTACAAATATGCAGTTTGTTTACTTCTTAACCAGAGATAGTAACAATATATCATTTCCTAGAGAGGTGGGTAAACTTTAGTCAGCAATTGTGAACTGTGGACTCTGGCATTGGAGCCTCACCAGCACTGTGGTTCCAGGTAGGGTGTTTCGGTGCCTCTGGTTGTGTTGGCCAACTTCTGGTAAATGTGTGGGTAAAAGAACACAGCCAGAACACCTAGGGCATATACAAAACACAGTTCCAATTATGTGTTTAATGTAGTACATTATTTTTGCAATCTACGTGACGATGCGTAAAAGAACAATCAGTGAAAGGAAGTAAATAAACAGGAGCAATGGGAAATGAAACAGTAAGGTTTTGCATGGGCAAATCATGATAATATGTAATACTACATACAGATGAGTGATATCAGTAAATTAAGGTATGTTAGGAAGCTGAGAATGAATTCTCCTGTATATATGTTGAAAGAAATCACTTAATATTCTGTGATGCAAAATATGTTTGAAAACACTAAATTTTCAATTAATTCCTACATATTGACAGTATAGTTATGTAAAAGAAAAAGAAACTGAAAGACTAGAACTTCCCTGGGTGTTTTAAAGTGACTGCTGTTTGAGCTAACTGCCTTGTTAAACGCTTTCCACATTAAAATATGTGTGGTTCTTTCTGACTTTTTTTTCGCCCATCAACATGTATTTCTTATGATGTATACAATTTTTATTTACTTTTTTTTGTTTCACTGTATTCTCTTTAGATGCTTTCAGGCCTGTAACGCTTCATATTGTACTTCAAAGAAGAAAATCTTTGAATAGCCAACACCCAGCACAGATTAAAGACATAGAAAACTTCCTATTTGCTTCAGTCAGTGCTGTTGTGAGTCTTCCACCACAGTAAGTGAGTCTCTAAATTTCAAGTTCTGGTTTTATTGTTGGTTTTGTGGACTGTGTGCTCCTTCCATCTTAACTCTATGATGACCTTTTCTCTAACATTTTAACACCAAATAGTATTTGATTCCTCCAAGTTAATATGATTCTTCTGTGTTGTCAACTCTTTCATGTCATGAGTGATCCTGCTTCAAAACAGAAAGAAACATTTCAGAAAGTCAGTATTTGTTGGATTTTACAAGAATGATGCTTTAATTCTTTTATTTGCAACTCATTGTTTACCTGTTAATATGATGATTGAATCTACTTTTATATCTTGGAGTATATATTTGCCTTGCAAAAGATCTAATTGGTGGTGATGAAACCAGTATTTTTTCTGGTCGGATTAGGAATGCTAACACCCAAATATGTACGGCTGAAGGCCCAGAAATGCTTTAATTTCTCTTCCTTTTAACATTCCATAGCAATAAGCTAAACATTTTTCAAATACTGGTAAAGGAAGATGAGGGAAATCTTTTAGGGTGTTATGTCTCTAAAAGAACATAAAATAAATCACTGAGAGAATCTTGGAGACATAGAAAGCCAGAAAGAAGGTGAATGTTGAGGTTCTATCCTTTGATCAGTCCTGGCAACTTAGCAGTTTGTAAACCATGTCAATGTTATAATTAAGTGCCACACTGTGGATAGAGACTTTGTTGTCTTTCAGATTAGTTGGTAAGTGCATGAAAAAGGTGATGAAAATGAAATGTCATAATTTCTGAAGTAGTCCGTGTCTTAGGAAAAAGCCTGCATTGCTCAGAAATACAGTTTGAAGGAAAGCTAACAAGGGCCAACTAATTTGGTTTTCGATCACATTATAAAGTGCAGTCAGCATCACAGATGGAGGTAAACAGTGGAAGAAACATAGTTCACCAACCTGTCCTTTCTCCTTTCTTCTCCATAAAAACAAAACAACAGACGGCCTTATGGTTCTAGGAGGGAAGGTAGAATAACTGACAAAATTGTTTGGACAAAATTAAAAAAAATTAAGTAAATGTTTTCAGAATATCTTTACATATTTCTGTAGATCACACTATGTAAGAAATACTCAGACCTCTTCTCTTTGCACCGCCAAAGCCAGGGAATTATATACAGTCTAAGAGCTATTTTTATTTATTTCAAGTTGGGAAAAAAGCACAAACAAACATAAACATGTTATGTATGTTGCTATGAATGCTGTTCCAAGAGGTTTCAAGGTTCATGAAGAGGTTGAAACATTGAAGTATGAAGACTGAAGGCACAGAGAGGACAGGGAGGTGGTTCGAGATATCAGCATGACTGCCCCAGGGGCAAGTGCTGCCTGACCAACTTAATGGCCTTCTATGATGGAGTGACTACATCAGTGGACAAGAGAAGAGGTACAGATGTCACCTACCTGTCCCCCCGCCCCTCTAAATTAGCAGGTATTAATCTGATGGATGGACTCTTTGGTGGATGAGGAACTGGTTGAATGGTCACATCCAGAGGGTAGCAGTCAACAGCACAGTGTCCAGATGAAGACTGGTGACAAATGGTGTCCCCTAGGGGTTTATACTGGGACCAGCGCTGTTAAATATCTTCATCAATGACGTGGACGTGAAATTTAGTGCACACTCAGCAATTTTGCAGTCAGCACCAAATAGAGTGTGGTGAGGTTGACACACCTGAGGGACAGGATGCCATCCAGGGAGACCTGGACAAGCTTGAGAAATAGCAACCTCATGAGGTTCAACAAGCCCAAGTGCAAGGTTCTGCACCTGGGTGGGGGCAATGCCCAGTATCAGTACTGGATAAATGGATTGAGACTAACCCTGCAGAGAAGGACTCAGGGGTGTTAGTTGACAAGAAGCCAGCAATGGGCACTCACAGCCCAGAAGGCCAGTCACATCCTGGGCTGCATCAAAAGAAGCGTGGCCAGCAGGGCAAGGGAGGTGATTCTGCCCCTCTGCTCTGCTCTGGTGAGACCCCACCTGCAGTGCTGTGTTCAGCTTTGCACAAGAAGGACATGGACCTGTTGGAGTGTATCCAGAGGAGGGCCACAAAAACAATCAGAGGCTTGGAGCACCTCACCATGGGGAGAGGCTGAGAGAGTCAGGGCTGTTCAGCCTGGAAAAGAGAAGGCTCTTGGGAGAATTTATTGTGGCCTTTCAATACTTAAAGGAGGCTTATAAGAATGACGTGGACAATCTTTTTAGCAGGGCCTGTTGCAAGGGGTAGATTTCAGAGTAGACAGAAGGAATAGATTTTTACGATGGGAGTTGTGAGACACTGGAACAGGTGATAGAAGCCACATCCTTGTAAACATTCAGGGCCAGGTTGAATGGGGCTTTAAGCAACCTCCTATAACTAAAGATGTCGCTGCCCACTGCAGGGGGCTAGATGACCTTTAAAGGTCCCTTCCATCCCAAAGCATTCTGTGATTAGTTTTGAATAAGTCTAGATATCTTAAAGATAATTAATTTTAAATCTGTACATTTATTTACAGCTTTTCATTATCACTTCATTATCTTAAAAAGCAAAAAAACCCTGAAGAGTGAGAATGTTGTTGCCCAAACTTTTGTATAGTTTGCTCATGGGTCCTCTACTTAAATATTGTAAACCATACTTCTCTTTGAAGATAAATGTGATATCTGTAGTTACTAAATGACATCACATTAATCAGAAGATAGAAAGCAGTGTTTTTCCAGCAATGGCATGTTTTTCTCCAGAGACAAAATGCAGGAAATGTGCTTTGAAAGTGATGAAAATATGGAATTCACCTTTATCATAACACATACTCAGCTTGGCTACTCAGTTCACATCTTGTCATATTCTTATCTTGTTTTGCTTTTTTGTTGAACACTTTCAACTTCTCCAGCTTGCAGGAGAATGTGATTTTGCTTTCGTATGGCAAGACAGCACATAGATGTCATGCAAACAGGAAGATATAATTTAGATATTCACAGAGCATATCTGATCAATGGAGAGCTAAGGGAACCCTGAAGTTCTTGATAGATGTTTTAGAAATTCATGTTCATTAAAACTTGGTCTAACACAAAAATATTGGTCTTTTATCATGCTTTAGCAAAACTTCAATATCAGAATGTTCTGCTAAGGATTCTTCATGAGATTTTTTTAGTTTTTTTTCCGAAGTCGCATAGTTCAGCTTCTTTACAAAGTAGTAGTTGCACATGTGGCTTATACCGTTATCTTCAGTCTTTGCAAAACTGAATATAATTTCTGGTAGAGTTGCTGACAGTTCTTAAAGAGGTTATCATTGTTACTGGTTATTTATGACAAGCTACTTTGAACATGGTGTCACCAAGGAATCACAGTTATAGATTGGTGACTGTACTGTAGTAGTAACTGTAAAAACCTAGAATAAGAGGACAGTCAAATGTAGAGATAAAGCAATACATACAACTGAATGTAGAACATTAGCTCCTCTAATGTTCATCTGTACTGATCTCTGTATCCCATTACGAATAATAGTAAAACTCTCTGATATAACTGAGTAATGGATCTTTGCTTACTGGTTATTTAACTGCATTACTCACGGTAGAATACTTGATTCTGTTAGATATGTGGAAGTGTTTAATCATGGCAACTACATGGATCTTGAGGTCTGGGGGATCAGTCTATGGCAGGCCTACTAGGTAAGTCTGTCTTAATGTATAGAGCTTTAAAAAACCCTCTAACATACAACTAAAATAAAACAACATTTTTTAAAAAAGTTTGCAAGTAAGGGGGTTTTTTTATGATCTTGTTGAAGAGGATGTCTATTTACTGTACTCTTCTTCCTAGGTTTTCTGAAAACAAAACTTTTTGAATTTAAATCTATAGGTGTTACTCGGCTCAAAACCATCTCTGTGTTTTCAGCTGAAGACAGACTCATTTATTTTATCCAAGTTGGAAAGTATATTCATGTATGTGCTGCAGGAGAAGAAACAGAAGTATCCACTTGGTTCAGAGAGAAGTAGATGTTCAGTGACTTGTCACAAGCTTTATGTAAAGACCATGGCAACACCAGGAACACGAATGAATTTTCTAGCTCACAGCATGGTTCAAGATGCATCCTATCGAACTTATTGGCCTAAAACTAATTCAGACAATGAATAAAACACAAACCTGAACCACCTTCCATCTAAAAGCCAAGGAATGTGTAAAATAAATCTGACTGCAGTTGTTAAACTTCAAGTCTGTTTCAGTAATTAATATTAATTAACAGATTAACTATGCTTTAATTCCAAATAGAGCATGCTAAGCCTATTTAGGACACTTAATTTAATGTGTTTACCTAATTGAATCTCTATACCAGTGCTGGGACAGAGCCAGCCTCCAAGTGTAAGGAATTAAGAGATGGAGAACTGAGTAAGAGTGCTTTATGCATACAGACAAAACTTAATAGCAGGATTTGAGGATTTGTTAAAAGCTTGAGGTGCTTTCATGCTCAACTTCCTTACCTTAGAGCTGACAGATCCTGGTTCCATTCTTCCAACAACTGCATCACATATTTCTGTTGAGCCACATGTTTGATATTTGAAGAAGAGTCTTTGAGTCCTTCTCAACTTTCCCTGAGGGGCAGGAAATATGTTTATAGAAAACATCTTTTAAAGACTCTCCAGGATGATGGCTATGGCATTTACTTAAATATAGGATGGCTGGAATTAATAGAATATTGTGAAAACCGAAATAAAAAAAAAAGGATATCTGTCCTATCTTCACAAGCACATATATTCGAGTGCACCATGGTCTGATGGTTGAGGAGCTACCCTACAGGGGATGTATGTGCGTTCAAACCTTCCCAGATGAAAACCAGTCTGCCACATTCTTGGCAAACAGGGTAAATAGCAGACATAAAAGGAAACAAAGCCATCCTAGCATACTTGGGGGAAATTTTGATAAGAAATAAATTATTTTATTTTTACTTTGTAAGAGCTGCATAATTTCATTTCAATTCTACAAATGTAACTGCATTGGTTGATGCAGAGAATGTAAAGGAAATTACTTACACAGAGTCTGTTTTTCAAGAGCAATGACAAAATACTTCAGGCTAGGAGAGGCATTTGGAAGTCATTGAACTGCCACCCCTCCTTCAGCTGAAAATTTTCATCTTGCATTTAATTTTTTTTCATGTGCTTATCACTGAAATAAAACATATATAATTTCAGAGAATGTACTTACCTTGGGTTTATTCATTTTCAGCTGGACTGGTTTTTACAAGTCTCTTGTTCTTTACTGTCTGACTAAGTGTAAGGTCATTAAATGGAAAGAGGCCACAGCCATAATCATTTGAGATTTCTGAGGAGGAGTGGAGTCAGGAGCCTTTAGCTTACGTCTAGAAATCCTGTTATGGAAAGCACCACTGTCATCATGGGTAGGCAAGTTCAGATCCCTGTGATTTCAAGCACCATCCCAGGGATGTTCTTGTAGTCTGTTCATAATGTCTACAGTTTGACACAGACAGTATGTTTATGATTAGGTTGTTTCAGGAGGTCCTCAGAATATTAAAGGCTTGAACCCTCAGTTGTCACTGTTCTGCAAAATACTCAACAGTTTGCACTAGAGCAGCATGTTCATAAAATGTTATCCTTCTGGTCTGAGAGCGTTATATACTTACTTTACACATGTTATTGTTGCTTGCACAATGCCCATCACAATGATGATGAAAAAAGGCTTCGCTGCTGGTGATATGTGCAGGCATCCAGGACTGCGGGCTTGCATCATATTTGGAAAGAGCTCCTGTTAGACCACTCACAGACTGAGTGGTTGGTAATTCCTCAACAATTCTGAATGACATGCAGGGCTTAGTAATTTCATATATGCTTGCCACGGATAATTCAAGATCAGAAAAATAGGTTCCATAGAAAAATTGTTAAGTAGGGATTCATTTTAAAGCTGTAGCTTTTTAAATTACCGATAAGAAAACATGCAATAGCTTCGAACGCTACTGTGCTTAGCCCATCAATTTCTTACAAAATTTGTCTTTTTTCAGTTATTAGTTCCTGGATTGTGTAAATGACAAGGTTTTCACACAGAAAAAGGGGGAAAAAGTCAAAGGTGAAGCTCTCTTAAATTTGATGTTAACTAGTAGGAAGGAAGTGATAGAGTTCACAATCCTTAGGGAGAATAAAATTGGAATAAAAATAATAGACTTCAAAAAGGTGGCCTTTAACAAAGTCAAGACACTTAGAAACAAATTTAGGGAAAAGTGATTTAAGGAGAGTCAACTGATTCCAAAAGACATGATATTAAGGGCATAAGTGCAAGCTATCCAATTACAGAGGAAGAACAGGAATTATATTAAGAGATCAAATGACCTAAATTGTGAGTGGGATCATAGAGACTATGGAAACCAGGTCAGGCGGAAACTTGGAAAGATAAGAAAAGTAGCTCACGGACGTAGGAATAACACCAGAAAAGATACAGCTCAAGAAAATACAGTTCAGAACTGAAATACAAGAGTATTGAAAAATCGTTTTTCACATTTAAAGAAAAAGAAAGCCAGGGATGATAATACTCTATCAACAGGGGAAAATTGCGTTGTCTTTCTGTCAACATGACGTAGAATCCTCAACTACAGGCATAGCTGATGTCAATGACAAGTTCTTACTGCCAGGGAAAGAATAAGCTTGAGCATACTTGGAAAAGATACCTGTTTAAATCTTTTGGCCATGATGATATGTACTTTAAACTGCTTTAAGAACCAATTAAAGTAATGTCAGAATTGTTGGCCATTACTTTTGAGGGTGCATGAAAAATGAATGAGGTGGTAGAAGACTGAGAAATGAAAAATGTAACAAAGTTTTTAAGAGGAATGGAGAGAAGGGTTGTGAAATTATTGCTAAATTATTTCAGTTTTCTGCTCATTTCCGCCCTTTCTGCTCCCCTGAAAAATTGTCACAAATAGTCAAATTATTTGTAAGATTTTAAAAGCTGATGGAGTAACAGTTGAGTTGGATTTCATGTTTTATGTCTAGTAGAGAATCAAAGAATGTTATCTATTGTGGCCTTAGTAAGACTTCTGACACAGTTTCACATATTATTGTAACTAAGTTTCACAGAAGCTTAGTACAGTGTAGATAAGACCAACATAGTGTTACAGCAATACTGATCATAAGAGGGTTTTGAGAGGGAAATCATCAATGGAGGGAGCTGTACTTTTGAATAAAGTTCTTCAGTGGATCCTACTTAAATTCTAGTTTCTATTTCATTAATATCTGGGTGGTGGAATAGAAAATGTGCGTATTATGCTGTCTTCGTATAAACTTGCAAGCCTTATAACTGAAAGTAACCCCAAGAACAGGGCAAAAAAAGATTTTTAAATGTGTGATTCAATTCAATAAAAAGAACTACAGGCTTCTACTTTTGAGTTGTAATGCCAGATGCATGAGTACCGAGATAGCAGTTCTACACAAGCTGATGAGATAGCAATTCACTATCAAAGGATCTGAGGATAATCCTCAGCAGATCATAAGCCACACATCAATCAGAGGTGTCATGCTGCTGTAAAGGAGAACGTTGTGCATCATGCTGGGATATGTATATGAAGCACAGCTCACAAGAAATGCTCTGTAATTCTTCTGCTTTGCTTACCATATGTGAAACCTTTGCTGGAGCATAGTAACATGTTTTGGGGAGTGTTCAGACCCATCAAAAAGCTGTACACCAATACTGCAAAGAGTTCGAAGGATAAAAATGAGTGTAGTTAGAGATCTGGATATTTTTTTAGTGAAGGGAAACTCTTCAATTTGGGATTGGTTCTTTGAAAGAAGACTTAAGGCTATTCAAATATGTAAAACACTACTTGAAAGAGGAAAGCAGTTGTCTGTTCTATGTGTTAGTGATGTTAGAACAATAGGTAATTAATAGGCTTAAATAGCCATTTAATTTACATGTTGAAATAGTGAAGATGATGATGTATTAGAATAGTCCGGTTACAGAATCTTTCCTATACTGAAGCAGAGCTAGACCAGTGACTTCCTGAAGTCCCTTCTGGCTCAGTTCAGTAATTCTGTTCTCATTAATTTAAAAACTAAGAGTTTATAAATATACATTTATAATTTTTTTTACTGTGCAAATGAAAGTCAAGAAAAAAGTGGTAGAGCAAACTTTCTGGTATTATTATGATACTCTAAGAAAAAGAGGAACTGACAGTTATTTCCCCAAAGAGCAGGTTTTTAAGTTGTCCGATTGATCTACGTTTGAAAAAAAAAAAAAAAGTATAATTAAATCTTAGGGCAAATGCATGCATTCAGATCCTGTTGGAAAATAATAGGATTCAGATGTATAATTTCTCAACTCCTACACACAGCTTTGAAATTACCCTGAAGTATAAACATAAAGGTAGCCATAGTGACAAAAGCAAAGTTTAAAAACAAACATTAAACAGTTTTACATCTGTTCACAAAACAAAATGCCACATTTCGTAAAGACCTGCTTCAGGTGGAGAAAGAAGTGGAGCTGTTTTCATATCCAAGAGTCTTTCTCAAAAACCAGACAAACTCAATAAGCTGAATCTGCCCTGAAGCAGATGACACCAAATTTAGCAGTCCCTGTTCTTTTCAGTGGGAGACCTTAGCCCACCTCTGGTTGCTAATTAAAATGATTGATTAGCTCTGTTTAGCTTAAAATAAATTTTTGCACTGTAGAAAAAAAAAGCGAGCTATCAGAAAATCTCACTTCTCCTCCTGTGGTGTCACAGTTCTGTGATTGAACTGGTCTGACATATAATGCTGAATGGCATAAAACCACAGAAACTGATATTAAGTGTTTAATTAAAGTAATACAGTATTGATATGAATTAAATCAGCTAATTAAGCAATTGAGAGCTTGCAATATTAACAAGTAATTGTATAGTAGATATTTATTGAAGTTTG
Organism: Apaloderma vittatum; assembly: GCF_000703405.1. NCBI lineage: Eukaryota > Metazoa > Chordata > Aves > Trogoniformes > Trogonidae > Apaloderma > Apaloderma vittatum. The sequence goes on along the minus strand of NW_009722194.1, from coordinate 53,961 downwards.
TCCATAAGTTCATGTTACAGACATTTTAATGAATTTCCTAATTGTACTGACACATTACACAAATTAGCACCAGACCAAAAATGTGTAAAAAGCCCTGGACAACAGTAATTCAAGCTTCTTAAGTGTTTATGCATAGTTTAAAACAATTCTCATTGATTTAACTAATTATATTTGCAACTTAATCTAAATGACATACTTAATTGCTGCCTGAATTGCAAGTTTTATTGGTATTTATAATACACAATTTTATGCAGATAATTGGTAGATATAGAACTGTTCATATAATAAGACTTACAAAAGATTATATACGTCTTCTCTAAAGCTTTAAGGTTGAATTCAGAAGAGAAAACTACTTTATTTGGGTCACAGTATTGAATATTACAGTACAATTATCAATGTTTTATCATAGAGTTTAAAGCTTTCATCTTAGTCCTTTGATCATTTTATATCAACAAGGCATTCATTACATCATGGAAAAAGGCTGTTTGTGCAGGTTTTATGTCATGGGAAAGGGATCGTATTTCTGTGTGCTAATGAAGAAATTATAAGGTATTTATTTAAGAAAAAAAAACAACTTGCCTAATCTTCCCGAGGTACCTTTTTTTCCTTTTACTTTTGCACTGCTGCTTATGAATTCAAGAACAATGGGACTTAACTATATTGTACTTTCTTGGGAAATTCAGCATGTGGCCTGTTGTTTGCATGTTGCAGTTCTATTGTTATAAGAAAAAAAAGGAAGTAACTTGTGCATGTAAACTAAATATTTTTAAACACGTATATTGGAATCTACTTGATCCTAAGAAGTTCCTTTCTAGCAGCCAGTGATTTTCAGTACTGTAATTTTTCCTATACCTTGCATTTTCCTGCTCTCCAAAGAATTCAAGAAATAAATTTTTCCTGATGCTAGTATTGCTGTACTGACACAAAATGCTCACCTATTTGAGGGGGTCATGAATATCAAATCAAATCATAAAAGCTTTTAGTTATTTAGTTTGATTTTGAAATACAAATACAATTTTATGTATCACAATACAACAGAGCATTATGTACAAGTGCCTGGATGGGAGATTGCCTGTTGGGAGGAAAGACACTGAAGAACTGTTCATGTGTAAACTATAAAAAGTGCTATACTATAAGAGATACCATGTCAATGGGAGGAACACTTCAACAGTGATTACAATGTGTTGAAAAGGAACTCCTGGCCTCCACCTCTCATCTGAGGTGTCTGCGCTATAGAACTAAGAAATTAAGCACATAAAATCGTAGGAAGGACAAGTGCCCCATCCCCCAGAAAAGAAGAGCTATGCTTAAGAGGAGGCGTCCTTCCTGGAGATAAGTGACCTGGGTCTAAATCGTCTCCCAAATAACTCACTCTGTTCCAATTTCCCCTGATTTGTTCTCAGGGATTTTGATCCATCAATCTGTCATATAAAAGAAGGCCTTTGAAGCTCTGCTTCATACAGGCAGGGAGAAGATGTGAAAGGCCAAAGCTCAGGTCGAGTTGAAGCTGGCAGTGTTGTTTCCGATAACAAAAATGGCTTCTTAAAGTATATGAATAGTAAGAGAAGGTCTAAAAAAAAAAAAAAATAAGACCAATACTTGTTGAAGATGGTCATCTAGTAAGGATGAAGAAAAAGCAGGGGCATTCAATGTGTTCTTTTGCTTCAATTTTTAATAATAATGACACATCTTGGGCTACCCAGAGGATCATGGTTATGGATGAATGTCAGTACTTTGCCTTTCAATGAATTTCAATGTGTATCACTCATGCTGCAGATAACTACTATGATACTGGTTTTTATAGTGCTTGGCTCTATGCTTCTGTCCTGAAATTTTGTTTTGGCTTTGAGAAACATCTCTGAAGGAGAATTTAATGGAAGCAAATAAGTTCTTGCAAAGTAGTTCACTTTTCAGAAAACAACCTGACAAATAAAACCCTTCCCCAAATCGAGTGTAAATGCTCGGAATTGTTGACAAGCAAACAGGATCTAGAAGAGGTAGATTTTGGAAAGTTTGATGTGCCCTTTTCCCAGTCAGATAATCTTCATGCAACTTTAACATTTACTGCTATTCTTATATGGCAGAGGAGGCTCCATAGTTTCAAGGGATGAGAACCAGGTTACCAGTCTTCTGCCCTGCTCTACGTTAAAAAGAAAGTCACTTACACTTCTGGCAGTGTCAATAATTCAAAATCCTGCAATAGTTTCATAGAAGTTTGAAAGATTTATTCTGCTTAATAAATCTCTGAATCATACTGTCTGTTTCATGCTAACCACAGCAGGTGGAAAGAAATGGTTTCAGAGACGTGAAAGCTGAAGAAAACCCTCACATAAAGTGGCAATAATTAAATATTGAAAGGTTGACCATCACTATGAACACAGTGAGCTAGATACTAAAGTTCAAAAAGCATGTAACATTTTGTTGTATGGAGCTGTAAATTAATGCCTTCGGAATAGCACTTTGAAATAGATGATAGGGAAATTGAAAAGTGCACTATTTAACATGAAATGTGTAATTTTGCTGGACTGTTAATATTGAAGGAGGCATAGAATAGATTTTTCATTTGACATTACTGAAAAACATTTTACAAGTGAGAGCAATTTCACTTAGGTTACATACGGCATGTAACCTGCTTCATCAACAGAAAGCAGTAAGATCCAATTTATTGAGTGGTAAATATTTTCTCTTGTGCGTCTGCCTTCACAGGGATTTATCTTAATGTTTCAGACCTTTTTGTACAGGCCAAAGCTTTTATAAGTCTGTCTGCTCAGAGGAGAGGTATTGATTATGCAAACTTGCTAAATGTTGCTCACAGTTACAGGAATTCAATAATAACAGTAAATATTGGTTGTTTAGTTGAGCTGGTCTTTTGGTAAAGGTCTGATGAAACTTTAAATGTTGGGGCTATTTTAAAGTGATTTAATTCAAAACCACAGAATGAAATGGAGTTCTAACTGCAGACTGAACTTTATAAATTGACATTATATCCCTTTTATATAACTTATAAATTGAAAACAGTTATTTTATTTCTTGAATTATTTCTAAATGTTCTTTGGCATTTCTTCTTAAATATGAATCTTTCTACTTGACTGAGACTCTTATCACTGGATATATTTTTTCTACTCTATTTGACATACAGTGACATTTAGACGAGATAAATATCAAGATTCTTAATAATTTAATACGATAATTTTTGGTGTCTCTGAATTGTCAGTGTTTGAGGGATACATACTGCCAGCTAGGGGTGATTTTGGCTGTACATTTTGATGGTGTGCAGAAAGTAATGACTTATGTGATTTCCAAAAAAAAAAAAAGGAAACCAACCTTCCAGGAGGTTGTTTGGTTTAAGTAGATGGCCCTACATCTCATCATAACTAAGAAATATTATAAAACAGAACAAAATAATCAAGTCTGTCCTGAAAATGTTTTTCTTTATATTCTTTGTCAAAATTCAAGGCAACTCTTTTTTTCACATATGGGACCTACAAAGGAATGTTTCAAAAAGCTGAACAACCGCTTTGAAATTCAGCAGCTTTGGATGCTAAATATTTTCAGATACTAAAGACAGACATTAATTTTAGATCTTTTCTCCCTGATAGTTCTGATGTATGAATCATTTATAGCCTCAATGTTCTGCCACCAAAAGCTCCTTATTGCTGATTTCTGTGTCCTGTTGACATGAGTACTTATTCTCCAAGAGTATGGACTATCTAAGAAATTTTAAGTAGTGTGTGTGTTCTGAAGTGCAGATATATAACTGTGTATAATTTATTTTTAGTGCATTTTTTTTGTTTGCATTTACGTATTTAAATTATGTTGGAGAAGGGCTGAATTTACTTAAATTGGCACTAGTTGGATTATTACTAAGAATAGCAAAGTGAAGCCAAACCAAGAATATATAATACATAACCATAAAATAACTCATATTATGATGCTCCTTACATAGATAAATTTGGCTAGCTTTAAAGATGAAGAGGGTAACGTAATTGAAATGAATTAGTATTAATTTACTGTCACCACATTCTCATGGTCAGTAGTTTGTGCATGTCTGTGTGTATTACACACGGGTACACACTTTTGTATTTTTTTTTGTCTTCAAGAAATGCTAAGTTTTATTAGGAATTACAGAAAGAAGACATGCCAAGGTTTCCTACAAATAGGTGTGTAAGTCAGGAAATATTATATTTCCTATTTCCTAAAGTAGCAGTTCTTGCTGAAAGGCAGTAACTGCTTTAGGTTAGGAAACAACTCAAAAGCCAAAGTGATCAACACAGAATTTATTGTCTCTTCTAATCTTTCTACTCATTCTGGTAAAGTATATTTGACAGAGAAACGTCTATGCTAACCACATAAATACCTGGAATGGGATTATACTCCCACTGTCATCAGTCATTGCAAATCAGTGGGGAAAAGATGTTTCTTGTAAACACAATAAATCTCAACATGTTGTCCTCCACTTGTACTGTTCCTGTGCTTTAGTACAAGCAGAGGGCATGAAAGATGTCCTATGAGTCAAGGTTTGAGTGAGTTCCGTAAACAAGAATCATGAACTGGAAACAGAAGCCAAATGCATTTTCTGCGAGTTTTTCTGAAGACAAAAAATGGTGTTTTCATGCTTAATAGGCCATTCTGAAACAGAATTCTATAAATTATTAATATGAAATGTGATCTGTAATATAGGTCTAAAAGACTTATCTGAAGGGACCCCAAAGATGAAAATTTTAATATCTTTTGAGACTATTCATAGAATGTGACTAATTGTTTTTCATTAAAGGAATACAAGAGCTGGCTTTAGACATATTGCGTTATTTTCAAGCCTCAAAAACGTTTTTCCTCAGCAAAGATCTTACATGTCACTTTTACTTTATCTCTCTGCTGGTTTAAATGTCCTTTATCTTGGTTTCTCCGTAGTTCAGTTCTCTGAAGAGAGATCACTATTAGTATCAATCATATGAATAAAATTTTGTGTAATACTTTAATTTCTGACATCAGCAAGGTTTTGATGAGGTGAATAGTCACTCCTTCACCATGTCAATAAAAATAAAATAATAATAAAGTGCTTACCAGCTGTTATTTTTGTTATCAAATGGTGACGGGACATGGTTTCTTCTTCTGAAGAAAAAGGAACAATGTGTTCTTTCAAAAGTATGATTGTAGGCAACAGTCACATAAAAAATCCCACAGCAGAACATACCCTGAATTTCTGGACTGTACCACCTGACTTCCCACATCTAAGTGTCTGACTATGAAAACAGGAGAAAATACAGACAAGATCATTCCTTCTTTTGTGTTCTGGGTAGAGCTGTGAAAGTCTGTGGCAAGGTCTCCTTTTCCTTCTCTTTAGGAAAAGGAGGAGGAAGGCAGGTCTCTTCTCCTGCAGAAGAGCCAGTCCACTGACAGTTTCTCTTCTCCTCTGAGGGGATAGAGGAAGGTTCTCTTACCATCTTCTCCCTCCTAGGTCTCCTCTACCCTGTCAGAAGAGAAGGAAAAATGAAAAAGTGAAATAGTGAAATTATATTGTGGACATTTTTCATTCTGTTCAGACACTAATGTTAATCCAAGGACTGGGAAGAAAAATTGAGAACATTTGGAGAACAATGCATTTCCTTGTCATGGTTTTCCAGCTGTTGGTTTCCTCTCTTGATTTGCATTTTTCATCACTCAGTGGAAAGGCAGAGAGTTGGGCAACTGGAAGAGAAAAAAGGAGGAATGCTGCATTTCCTGATAACCAAAAGAGGACAGAGAAAAGGGCATCTTACTATTCTGGTCATGCAGGAATTGGTTTACATTACCACGAGGGTAACAGTGTGTGTGAGAGACCACTGATTTCTGGTCCCCTTTAGGAATTAGGTTAGGGTTTGGTCTATTTTTTTTTTTTCCTAGCTTTTAATTTTTCCAAAGCACTGTTGTAATGCTAGATTGATAAGTGAGCTTTTGATGCTTTATATTATATATTTATATTTGTAGAAAAACAGGCCTGCTAAGCATAGGGACCTTTGGACACTGATCCTGTAATGGGTAGGTCTCGTTTGTTGTTTTCCAACCATTTTTGCCTTCTATACCTATGAGTATAGAGAAAAAGAAGTTGAAAATCCTTCATTATAATATTAAGCACTATTCCCACCTCTGCATCTCAATAGTAACACGTTAATGTTTCTTGGAAGTCACACAAGAAAGCAAAGTGTCTTCACCCAATATAATAGCATGCTTTGATAGGTCTTACAATTCTTCATTTTATGGTTGGACTTGATGGTCTTGGAGGTCGTTTGCAATCTCGATGATTTTATCATTTAGTCTAGTCACTATTGTCACAACTGCTGCATCCCCATTTCATGGCATCTCCCATGGTTCTTTTTCCTCCCACATTAGGGTAAATGTTGGCTTACATCTATGTTTGATTTAATTTAAATGCTTTAAGCTCTTTTTGGAGTATGTTACCTCTGGAATGTTTTTTTATGTTTTTTTTTGCTGAAATAAGAAGGTATTTTTCTCAGGCTGCTATCACCTTTAGGGTTGATTTCCTCCATGGCCAAACAGCTTTGTGGTAACAGGGGTCAGTTAGCATTACCATCTCTTTTTATTCTTTCGAAGTTCCAGAGAATCCCATATAAAAGTTAATCAGGAGGTTTAGCACCACTATATGGTAATAGGATGTAATTCTCTAGTAGACTCATAAGATTTGAGAATGTTAAATGCTACTGATATGCTCAAAATACATATTTGCACAGTCCCAATGGTCTATTCCATACTGATGTTTCTAAGCCATAAGCAATTAAAACACAAGCTCTCTCCTGCTTACCCCGTGTTTCAACTCCCTGATATCCTCAGATATCCATGACCAACTTGTTGAAACTTTCCAATACTCATAAAGGCACGTGTCCTTTTACAACACATTGCAGCCAGTCCGGAGTAGTTTCAGCTGTCTGGAAAGAGGAGAGCAGATGTGACATTTTGTTAACATAGTTTTTTTAGCCACAGAGCAGGAACTGAAAAAAGTAATAAGAAATTAGAAAGAAACAAAATGACCTTCAAATACTTTTCTGATCAGTAGAAACACCCTGTGAGAGTTCTTCTGAAACTGTTGCTAGAATTCCAGTGCTGTCTTGCCTAATTTAAGCAGAAAGTTAGTTCCACCAAGAATAGTAGGACTAATGTTACAAACTCAGCTGGAGACATCAGCCATTAGATAAAGCACCTTTGATTGTCAGATCTGCGATTTATGCGCCTGTTTTGGAGGCATAATGGCAGAATTTGAAAGTGCCCCGTATGACTCCAGAGGTCTGATAACCAAACCGAGCGCAGGACTCGTACCACCATACAGAGCTATCTAATCAGGCTGACGTGTGAAAAATAGCCAGGCACAATGATATATATTTCTTGTTCTCTTACCCAGAGGCAAACTAAGTTATGAGGTTAACGTAACAAGCAAAAAAGGTATACTTTGACCTTTCTATACAACTGTTTTACAAGGAACTATTTGTTAACTGCCGCTGGGATTGAGTGCTCCAGAGCGTGTTAAACCTTGCCAGCCCACTGGATTCACTTCCGTGGATCAGAGGCTGAACATGACAAATAGGCCCATCACTGTATTCCTTGGAGCTACGGGTGTTCCTGTGTTTTGAGGATCAGCAACCTTGTTAAGTAAGAAGTTACGGGAAGCATGTGTACAGGGTGTTGTTAACAAACTATTGTTGCAATATAAGGTTGAATGTTTCATTTATTTATTCATTTGGGGGGAGAAGGGAGGACAATTTATATTTTAAACAGCTTGGCTATAAATATACCATTATGCCAAGATGAATGGTCCAAACAGTGGTTATAAATTTTATTTTGGCATTGCAGTAAATTGTGTATATTCTTTCCTGAATGTATGTTTGAATTAGCATTTTTATGTATTCGTAATACGACCTTTAGATTTTAAACTTTCTTTAGGAAACAATCCTCCTGGAATCTGTGTAGTTTTTACCAAATCCTTACTGAGACATAAACAAGTGAGATCTTTGACATCTGACCCCTGCAATTTAATTTTAGCTCACTATTTTTAAAAATTTTAACATTTTCAGCACTCTTTTCAACATCAAAATTTGCTTTTGTTTTTGTTTGGTTGGTTTTGTGATTTTTTTTTTAATGTAAACCACACTTTTCAAATAGGGGACTACTGTTGCTTATTTAAAAAGATGATCCTTGGGAGGGAGTCAGGAGTGACTCAAAGTTTTTTCCCTTTCCAAGTCCATTTGGCAGTGAGATGTTCTAGAATGCAAGTGGCTGAATCCTCTTTTGTTTGTCTTTCATTGGCTGAGGTGGATGGAGCAAATCTGGGGCTTCACATACAATCCCACCAGTACTTTGCACTGAGCTGCACTGTTGTGCTTCAGAAAGTGCACTTTTCTCCAAATATATGCTAATGAAAACAGGTAACTGTACTAGACATTTATTTCCTTACTGGATGCCATAAAACTGCCACAGAAAGACAATTAGGCTAATATTTATCTTTCATGATCTTCATTTTTACACTAAACATGTTAATAAAAATAACAGAGCTTAAACTGAGCCTTGTTTATGTGTCAGTCATGCAGTCAAATAGGAAACAAATATAAAGGTGTTCTTTTTAAAAAATGTATTATACTAAAAAGATACTTTTTAGGAATCTTGTTACTTGGGTTACATGTGGAATACATTTCAAAGGTCACACGTGTTACTGATGAGCTCATTGTCTGTAATTAAAAATATTTGTCAAACTGTGAAACAAATATTTATTTTCAACATATTAGCCAAAACATTAATTATTTTCAGCTGTTAGAACATCCTAATGAGGAACTAATATTAATTCATCTAACAAAGTTCACTTTTATTTGAGACACTCACCGAGGTAATTAGCAGACTCCTTTCATTCATTAACATTTCAAATCTCATTAAAATGTAAATGCGAAAAGTTTTTGCATGTTAGAGGGTATTTATTGGCATTCATCATAGTAAGTAATTTGGTCTTCATTAATTATAAAGGATATAATAAATAGTCATTTACTTTTGTGAAAACAGCTGCTTAAAGGTTGTCGTACTTACGTTTTTTAGTGTTGCAGTCAAAATGGATGATTCTTTGTATAGACATAATTAGTTCTCAGCAGCACGCTAGGCGACGTAGGAAGTTAAAGAGACTATAAAAAGGGATCCTGTTCGTCGTGCGGCCATGTACATGCAGAAGAGGTATCTTGAAGCAAAGGGCTTTTTCTAAGCAAAAAGATACTGCCCTACAGATTTCTTCCCACAGTTTAGGTGGGTAAGGTTGTCACAGGAGTGTGTGGTTCACCCTGGGGCCAGTGTGCAGAGTTTGGAGATTACAGTGCTTAACTGGAAGCATCGAGGTTTTTTAACTGAATTTGGCTCTACTGCAATCTTCAATGCAGAGTTCCTCAAGATCTCCAGGGAGATGCCTTTTTCTTTTTTTTTTCTCCAGAAACTTTTTGTCTTGGCCATTGTAGGTTGGATGGGTACACTGAAGAACATCTTTCTATCATGAATCCAGCAAACCGTACACTGTATGTGCTCCTCAGTGCTCTTTTTGCCTTTTCACAGTGTTTCCTGCAGTGAACTTGTCTGTGTAAGAGCAATCACAACCTTGCTTTTAACTGCATTCTTTTGAGTCTGTTGTTTGACAGCCTGCCGTTTTATCCTGCCTTTCCAGCATGCATTGTTTAGGCTAAAGATTATTTCTTCCTGTGTTTTCATAAAGTGCTAAAGCTATGAGACGAGGGCTTTTAGATATTTTTTTTAAACAGGTAAGGGTGTTAATAGTTAAGATACTGCAACCAGCTTAATGCCTAAGAATGCAGTTACTGAGGTACTAACTTGCAAACCAGAACACCTCTGGCAGGGTTGGTTAAAATAATGATATTTCAATTAGCAGCTCAGAGTGCATAGCAGTTACGAAGAATCAGTCGCTGAGGGACCTACCATAGTTTCTACAACATATTGAAGATTCCGCCCTCTCAAAGAAGGCTTTCGTTAGAGGAAAGGCATGAAGTTGATAATGAATCCCCCAAGTACCCATAGCAAAAAGAGATTTCACATATTTGAAAGAATCCCACTGGTGCTGCCTCACTTGTCCTTGTCAGGAAAATCACTGACTTGTGTAAGAGAGTTTGGGAGTTGACTTTGGGTGATGCTGTGTTTGCAACTAAAATAGGTGGAGGAAAGAAAAATTTATATTTTTCCTCTAATACTAAATTTTCACCTTTTGTTTCTATTCTGCAGCAAACCTTTTTTTTCTTTTAACTTCACCTTATATACGAAATACCTTGGTTGCCCATACCTGGATTTGGTGAAATATTTCAATTCAATAACTTATTTATAATTCAATAATTTGAATGGCTATTCAAGCAAGCACAAAGAAGTTTTCAGGAAAATGAGTTCACAAGCAAGAAGGTTGTCAAAATTGTGCCATTAGTTTGGTAATGAAGTCAAAGAGATGTCTGCTTGTGCCGAATGGCTGCTCACACTAAGTGGCTGTAATGCCTGTAAAGTGACCGAAATTCTGCCACGACCACACCATATGTGTGAATATTCCAAGCTGCAGATCAAATCTGGTGTGACTAGACTTGGGTCTTGAATAAACATTATGTGGACCTCCCTGAGGCAGCATTTCTGCATTCCCCATTCTTTCCTCAGTGCAATCTCGTCCTACAACATAATGCATCTTCTTTGCATTATCTATAGTATTTTATTTCCAGATTATTTATTCCCTTTTTTACACTAAATAATTGAGACTTTTTTCTTATCTTCAAGAGTGAATCTGCTTTAGTATTTTAAAGTTATGACATGGAAGTGTTTTTTGCTTCTATATTACTCAGTTAGATATACATGCCAAGGATACGTATTTGTAAGTATAGAAAGCATTATGTTATAATGAAAATAACATTTGTTTACAAATGTTTAAAATGTATTATTTCAGCTTGCAGAAGGAGTGTGAGTGATGATTTAATCTGCTTGAAAAAAAATTTTTAAAAATTCTCACTAAACAGAATTTTTTGAAAATAGATTGAAAACAAAATACCTGCCTCCAGCCTGCAGAATACATCTGCAGCAGGGGCAGTTTGGTAGGCAGGTTTGACACATAGGTTCTGGGGGAACCCTCACATCTCATTTGCGATAAATAGGTTAAACTGGAGATATTTCAAATGCAAAATTTTTGTCTTTTTATAAAGTGACATCTTCTACAGCAGTTGTTTGCCTGAAAGTTTCCAGCTAGGTTTGCACCTATGCCTCCCTTCAGTAGCGCAGCCTTCAGGTGGTACATCGCAGTCAGTCAGCAGCTGATGTAGAAGGGAGAAATTGTGAAGAACTGCTATAGAGAGGTTGTCAGGTGCTGTTTTCTGTGATTTAGGGAAAAAAAAGTGGCATCTTGTAGCCAATACTTACATTCCACTGACAACTTCCCATGGAAATGAGGCTTGGAAAATCACACACTCT
>NW_009722194.1:0-42464 GCF_000703405.1 Apaloderma vittatum | reverse complement strand
TTTCTGTCTGGCTACCAAAGGTAGGATTCAATTTTATTTACTCCTTGCATACTCTTGAGGAAGTTTCGATGTGTTTTCCAAAATTACTGCTGGATTCTCACAACAAAACTTCATAGAAGTTCGGGGGTTTGGGTTTTGTTTGTTTTCTTGTGTTTTTTATAAAACTTTCTTTCTTTTCGCGTTCACTATAATCCCTGAATATAATATAATATTTATTTGTTTCTCTATGAGTTTTTGAGGGAGGTCCAAACTAGTTTTGTTTCTCATTTTGATGTGAAACTGTTGGATTTTGAATTTGACTCACAGGACTGCTAATAAGATCTGAAAGCAGGCTCATCCTTGCATGATTGCTGTTGTCAGTTTGTAGAAAAATTAAGGGTAAGCCACATTCTGCTGCACATCTGTGAGGTAAATAGAGAATCCTCCTCTCCCTGTACAATCCCAGAACCATCGTCTGCTGCAAAACAGGCAAGGGGGAATAAAAGAGCCCGCGCTGTTTATTTCCTGAGGCAAGAGAATCAAAAGACTTGCCTTGTATTTCCAGCTATGTCACTGACCCGTGGTGTGAATTTGTGATCCTTCCTGTAAAGGGCAATGTAGCGTGTTCAGAATTTGACTGCCCGCGTGTGTTTTTCAGCAATCTCCGCTTCTGCCTGGTGACAGGTTGCTCTACAGAATGCTGACATCTTTCTCCCAGGCTTAGGCAGAGCTTTTCCTCTTTGCTTTTTGATTAGAGGCCTTTTATGGTTCCTGAGCTTCCACTGGGACAGAACTCCCAGTACAGGGCTGTACTTTAAAGGGCATAACATAATTCTTGATTTGAAAATGAATGTGATTTCCCTCTAGCCAAAATTCTCAATATCCTGACAGAGCCCAAGACTGTCAAAATGAAAGCTGACAGAAAAAGAGCAAACTGCTTTATTCAGAGCTTTCGGGCTCCATTGTAAAGCCAAAACCAGTGTACTGTGTATTAGCTTATTCCAATAAAAACAAGAATTGTATGAGATAATATGATATAATACCTTAGAAATATTGACAGCAAAATTTTAAATTTATATTTTGAATGCCCACTTCGGAAAACTCCTTTCGTATGAAGAAAAGCAATGCTTTTTAAAGCAGCTGAAGTACATTTTCTAATTAACTTGTAGAGAAATGGAGTTATAAGATAAAATTTGGTTATAATTTCTGGTTATGTTTGTCTTTATTACAAACTGTATAGACAGCTTCTTTGTGTTTGGAAAAGCAGGTAGAGTCATTCTTCCATCTGTTTGTCCTTACTAGCATGACTAGTGTTGACAGTCATCAGATAATACAGAAATTAGTAGCTAGCATGGGTAGAAATGAGAACATACCAGAAACTTTTATTGGCAAAGAATTTTGGTTAAAATATTCATTAATTAATGGATATAAATGGGTTTCATTTTAAACTACATTTTGGATGTTGACACCACTTATTATAGCAGCTGGATCTTTGTCAAACTGGATGATATTCAAACCGGGATTTTGTTCTTTTTCCTCTTGCCATCTGTTGCTGCTGTAGACATTTTTTTCAAGAAATAGCTTCTAAATGAATTAGGTCATATTGTAAATATATTTTAAATTAAAAGCATAAGGAAAATTATGGTTTAACTTATTTCTGTAGCATAACATAATTCATATGCAAATTTTCAATTAAAAACCAACAAATATTACTTTTTAGATATGTGTGCTCAACTGATGCACCTTGCGACTTAATCTTATAAGAAATCCAATCGCTTACTAACCTTTAATTCAATTTGCTATTTGAACATCAGGCAAATCATGTAAAAGATGTAACTAGGTGCTGAAAAAAAATAAAGTAAAAACAAAGGGAAAATGTGATACCAAAGTCTGTTTTTGTTTTACAACCTGAATCTTGTTTCCTATGTGACTTTCAGCCTCGTTGAACAGAGTAGAGAAATGTAGATCCTGAGGTTAGCAGATTTTACCAGCATAGGTGTCTCTAAGCATGCAAGCAGCTTTTTCCACCTCACTGTACCTGACGTGAGTTCCGGCATCATTCAGTTATTTTAAGGATCAGCTATTAAATTATGCCAGAGAGGAGAATTACACATGCAGAAAACGAGAGGTTTTCATGTCTGTCTACCACAGCTAAGTGTTTTTTTGAAAGAAGAGATAGGATTAGTCTGGATATTTAAGGCCTGAGCAAATATCTGGATTTCATCTTCAGAACACAGACTACCCTGAGCCCTGAATGAAACGCAAAGGTGCAGAAAAGGCTCGTGAACCTGTTGTTAAATACACTGACATATTGCACAAGTGAGGAGCCCAAATCAAATCTATGCTTTCTAATTTTTAAACGCTTGCCATTGCAATGTTAAACACGTTTTTACTGTAACATTAACCATGTAGTATATACCTATGGAAACAAGATGTCTGAGCTGGAACAGGCTTCTTAGAACAACGTTCACAGTGTGTGTGTGACCTGGGTCACACCAAGGCTGAGTCTTTAATGCTTTTTGCATACAAAGAAAAAAAAAAAAGCCACTTGGCAAAGCCCCTATCAGTTGCTATGCATTTGCAGTACCCGGTAAATGTGATAAACATCATTAATGCCCTCTCAAAGATTGACATTTTCCAGATTGATCAATGGTTGGCAACTGTTACCATAGCAAACAAGGGGCTGAAGGCAGAGCTTCATTTTAAAGGTGTGTCTGTGTAGAAGATGCAACATGTTGCAAGGGCAAAAAGGACTAGCCAGGTTGGCTACTTCTTTAGCCAATATTTCCAGCCGTACTTCATCTATTGAAACCACCACTTCTGTAGTGGTAACTAACATTTCTTACCAGTTAGTACATGGTAATTGTCATAATCCTTACAAAAGTATGGGTAGGCATCATCTGTGTAATTCCTGCCTAATAGTTAAAGATGACGGTTGCTTTCCTCCTGCTTAAATGATTATTTGACAAATGGTGAAGTGTCAGATAATTAAGGAATTGTAGTGAGTTTGGTGTTTCCTAGAAGTGAAGGAAGGTGACAGGGAAACTGCTGGCTCCCAGCAGCATCAACTCAGAACAGCATCAGAACAGTAATACCCTAAATAGACTCATTTCTAAAGCCTGTTTCCACTGATTACAGCCTGAAACTAAAAAGGCTCATGGAGATATTTGTGCTGCTAAGCAGCACATTCTGAAATGCAAAGTCAGGAGACCTGGATCCTAGTATTTAGACTTTAGGTAAAGATGGGCCAGCACTTAAGCCTTGAATTCTGAACTCTAAAAAACCTAAATGAAGAGTGCCTTGGGACAGGTTCAGTCTCTTGCTCCACAAACTTCCCCCTCATGTATATTTCCACCATAGATGTGTGAAGCTATAACTTTTAAGTGCTTTATGGTTTTTTGCTTCCATTTCTCGTGATAGAATGCTGTTACAAAAATTTATTCCTCTTATGACTTGAAATCATGTTCCAATTATCAGCCTAAATTCCTCATGGCCAATTTATTCCCATTTGATCTGTACCAGTGTTGTTCTTTAGCTTAAATAGTTCTCTCTCCCTGGAGTTTTATTGCCCCAATCTATTTATTAGATTTGGTCTCTTTAGTCTTTGTGTTGCTTACTAATTTTCATACGATTGCTTCCTTATTCCCTGATGATCTTACTAGCTTTTCTCTATATCCTTATGAGTTTGAATTATTTTTTTTCTAGTAAATGATCATCACTATATACCAACATTTTATCAGCCTGTATCCTGAGGTCTGCTACTTTGAACAGTAACACAGGAATTCAGCAGTGTGTGTGGTGATGCTGATAATTTTTAAAGGTTGAAGATAATGCATTGGTCCACAACAATTTGGAAATGGCATGTATGCACCAGTTCATATTAATTTTTGCCAGTATCTTGAACAATGCCTTTAAACATTGACTGTTTTCCTTGAAACACTGTCACCTGATACACTCCTGTATTTAGTTTTACATATATATACACACACATATATTTTTTATGTAAGTAAGATACATGCGTACTGTAATACTTGAATCCTCCCTGACACCAGGCCTGCTGCAAGGACCTGACAAGGACAGCCATTGAGGCCTGATGACTTTGTTTACCATGGCTCTTATGCACTTGCCCCTGAGCTAATTAGAAATTGCTGACAGCCAGACTCAACTCAGGTATAAACAGGGCCCCGCCTGAGCAGCAGGGCTGCAGTTGGGGACCACCCCCCTCCCCCTTGGATAGGGACAAGGAAGCTTCCCAGGAGTGAGAGCTCCCACCACCCCCCTACTGATGAGCAAGACTTCTGGATATATCCTTGAAAGCCCTTGCCCGCTGCCCTGAGTGAGTGATTTGCTGGGTGCCCTTGAGTGAGAGGTTTTCCCCTTTTTAGTGAGTGAGCACATTTTTGATCATGTTTCTAGAGGAATAGTCACGAATTCCTAAATCCAGTTGTGTAGTGATAATTCCCAACTTGCATCTGAATCCATAATATACTTTATCTGTTTGAGTGCGTGCTGCTTTTTGGGTTAGAATGAATTTTGACTTTTTGTAGCAGCCCTGTCTGTTTTCCTGGGTGCCTCCACGACACATACATACATATATATCTGTATAGAATTACAGTTGCACCATGTTTCAGATTTATAATCATGCTGTTGTCAAGGATTATTTATAAACTTTCTTCATTCTCTGACACTTGTAATTCATGACCTCTGAGCTTTTCACAGCAGTGTTACTCCTTTGTCTATATCTCAGAATCACAGAATGTTAGAGGTTGGAAGGGACCTTGAAAGATTCTGTAGTCCAGCCCCCCTGCCAAAGCAGGATCACCTACAGCAGGTCACACAGGAATGTGTCCAGGCGGGTTTTGAGTGTCTTCGAAGGAGACTCCGCAACCTCCCTGGGCAGCCTGTGCCAGGGCACAATGTTCCACATTATGTTATTTTATTATGGCAGATATGGCAGCGTAAGGTTAAGGATTAGATTCAATGATCTTAAAGGTCTTTTCCAACCTAAATGACTCTGAATTTCAGCCCATCTCTTCAGTCTTCAAGGTAATCTAGTTCCTTCTGTGTGATTGCTCATCCTGTTTCCTGCTGGAGGGGGCATCCCAGCCTTATGTTGTCAGCTTATTTCGTTAGTCTGATTCTTTTTCTGTGCCATGACCATTAATAAAAATACTAAAATGATAAATTTCAAGGCTAAAACTTCAGGAATTATCCTGGTCATCTCCTGCCAGCCAGTGAGTTTGGCTTTCACCACAACCTGACTACCCTTAACTGATCCGTATTTTAGAATTCTTTTGATAACCATCAATTTAACTAATAATTTCCTAGGAGAAACGATATTGGATAATTCTCCGATGTTAAGATAAATTAGATATATTACATTTCCTTTATTACTGTATTCTCTTGCTGGAAGTCAGTAGTATGTTGGCAGTGTAGTCCTTGTATACATCTTACTGCTTATAGAAGTGAATGTATTTTTACCATTAATATTAAATGTCTTTTTTACTTTGTTAATAACCCTTACTATTATAGGTGTCTGGTGCTTTGGGGAAGATTTCTTGTGTTCCTGAAACATTAGATAAACTCTATTCTTTATATAGTATTATCTTTATATAGTATTATCTTACAAGTTCAAAGCAATAAGATCAGAGTTTATATTCTCAGGGAAGAAAATATAGTTTAGAAATCTTAATTTGATTTTTCACATCTCAAGTCTGCAGTTTTTCCAACTCTTCTAGCTGTACTAAGGTGGAAAGCTAAGCTTTTTTCAGACAGAATTAATCTTTGTAGGAAATATTTGACTTCTCGGAAACTAGTTATTTTATCTGGAGTTTATAGAGTCCATACTGCCAATTTCTCTTTCTCTGAAATGGCTTTTTCACCTGCATCTAAATTCTATCTATAAAGATGTACTTAGTTCAGCGTCTGTTTTTTGTTTTGGAATGAGGGTTTTTGGAGGAGATGGAGGAGAGTTGTTGAGGGAGTTTTGTAGTGTTTTTTGTGTGGTGCTTTGTTTTTGTTTTTGTTTTCCTGAGGTGTAATTCTTGTTTATTGGCATATTATTTCATTACAAAGTCCTGTTTACCCAGCAGGGCTTTGCACTGTGTGAAAGCAAAATTATTATAGTTGTTAACTGTTACTGATGGCATAAGGAGATTAAAATTGGCTTCTACCAAAGATTTTACTATTATGAGGAATAACATCATTTTGAAGAGCAAATAAAATCTATCATCATCTTGTTCTGTGTTTGAAGTGCACTAGTAGCCACTGTAAACTTTCAGGGGTAATGACTAAATGAAGCCTGGAAGATTCAGCCTCGCAGAGTTCAAAGAGTTCAGAGTGAAGAAATATTTCAGGGC
Source organism: Apaloderma vittatum (assembly GCF_000703405.1). Taxonomy (NCBI): domain Eukaryota; kingdom Metazoa; phylum Chordata; class Aves; order Trogoniformes; family Trogonidae; genus Apaloderma; species Apaloderma vittatum. Next base: position 36,126 of record NW_009722194.1, on the reverse strand, counting down.
AGCCAGCATTTTTCTGCACAAAACCCTAAACCAAAAAAAAAAAAAAAGAAAATAAATAAACACACACAATACGCACACACACACAAAAAGGAATTAAAAAGAGATTCTACACATTTTTTTTAAGTAGTCTGTTTTTCATCCTGATCCACGCCATGAACCATGTTAAAATAAAATTTTTTAAAAATCAGTGTTCATATTGTTGTGATGGCAATTTGATTGCTGTAGTTTGTTTGACAGTGAATGTGCTCATTAACCAATGATCATGCTCTTATTAAGAATTTTTCTCAATTCCACTTTTCTGCTGCAAAACTCAGATTTTTTTCAAGGCCTCTGTGATGAGTTTTTGGACTTATCTGGTTAGTTGTTAGACTCAAAAGGGTAGCATTTTTAGATGGTAACACCCACTCTGGTACATTTTATTTTCTTCTCAGAAGGTTTAGTCATTAAATAATTGGATAACCTTATATGTAAAGAGGTAAATTATATTTCTGGCAGATATATTTTTGTAAGTAAAATACTTGTTTATTTCTATATGTTTAAACATAAGGGTAGGGAGTAGATAAATCGAACTAATAAAATTAACAAAGTGAACAAAATAAGAAATGTAGAGTACAATCAAATAAAATGGAAGTTAATATACTTGATAATTGTACTTACTCTCAAAGTCGAGTATGTAATTACTTTGATTTTTTGTTCATGAAAGCATTTTTTTTCTAAACTGTAAATGCAATTATGTGCTGGATTTACTTTTATGGCTGTGTGCAGGATTCATGCACTGGTCTCCATAAAGGGTCTTCTTGCACAACTAGCTGATTATTTGTGTTTACAAGTTAATGGTGCATGTGATGATAATGTACATATCTGAAGTAGGTTCACAGTTGTCTTCATATCATATTTGCTCCAATTTAAAAAAAAAAAAAAAGTTTTACTCTCTTACTAATCAACATTCCTTATGGCAAGACATATGTTTAAGTGGGGTCATTCTGAGTGACTTTTAATTTCTTATTGATAGTTCTTCACCGTAATCACCGTTCTTTTGGATGGGCAGGAATTATGGTGATTGAGCTAGATCATAGGTAATTTCTGTTATTGAATTTTCAGTGTTGTGGAGCAACAGATAAAAAATGTTTGAAAGGATCTATCTTCTCTTAGCCAGACTGGTTATTTGGCAAAAATATGTGTATGCTTTTGTGTGACATGCCACATTTCTGACTTGTCACTTCATATTTATGATACACAGCAGTACGCTTAATTTTTTCAAGAGGGGTCTTGTCATGGTAAATCACTTTAATATAAAATGAAATACAATGTAGCCTGTCTAGACACAGAAATATAAAAATATACAATATGGTATGAATCTGACACGATTAAGTATGACCCTGGCAGCTAGCAGTGCATATGCAATAAAATTAAAGATATTACTTATGAAAGACAAAAGGGGCATTTCTGCTCTTCTTCAAGCAGTTTCATGGATTTGGTATATTAGGATAAAAGTTCTCTGTTTCAGGGAATTGTGGTACATACAGCCCTGGAACTGGACTCAGGAAACCTGATTTCCTCCCACGTCTTCCAAAATGGTGTTGGGTAACAGTCGCAGTATACAGAGAGCGTGTTCACTCTGTTGGCTCTTCTATTTGAATCATAACTGTTGAAAAATGTCTTCCAGAAGCTTCACTTTAGCATCTGCCTAAAAAATTTAACAAGTATATGATTTTTGTTTGTTATACTCCTAACTTCTGGAGACCTGAAGAACTGAAAGGGAATTCAATTTTTTCCTCAATTGCCTCATGCTCCTGATTTTCAAAGAGCAAAAATTGTTTGGAATTCTTTCATTTTACAAGATAAAATTTCATTTCACTGCAATCATAAAGAGCTCCTTTTCATATAACACATACAGTTAATTCCTGTCCTTGCTCACCAGGAGTAAGGTTATCCTTGCAAGCCCAAAGTTTCATGCATTTACTTTCTATTGTCTCCTGCTTCTCATTTGAAATTAGCATTATTTCACATCACAAATTAATGTTCAGTTTTTAATTAATATTCTATTTAATTTTGGTAAATTTTTCATTTGCTTCTACTGCAACTTTTATCCAGTTCTCCCTCTGGATAAACAGGGATAGCTTTCATTCTTTCTGCATGTCTGCAAATGCTTTCAGGTTTTGCAAGTGATGCAATCCATGTGTACTTGGTCGACCTCTCCGTCACATCCCAATTTTCACATTTTCATTTCTTCCCTGTTGTCACTAAGCCAGTCTCTACATAGCAAACCTGCAAAATTGTGTTCCTGGAGAATTTGTATCGGTCAGAACCTTTCATATTTTTTTCTTTTGTATTTCATTTGAAAATATCTTTCATCTCTCATTTTTTGTACAGAGTGCAGTGCAAGGCCTTTATTATTATTTTTTTTAATATTCTAGTTGTCTTCCCCTGGTTACATTAACTGAAAGCTATTAGAAGCATCAAGTGTCCCAGAACTGGCAGTAGACACTTTCCACCTGTCAGTCTTGCCAGCATTCGCTGACTGCAGGTACATTTATTTTTTAGTTATCTCTGGGGACCTTTAACCTTGGTAAAGGTTTTAAGTGCATCATTCGCCACTACAGGGGGGTTTGTCTCTGTTTCAGTGTTGGTGCTATGGGGCCACTCAAAGCAGTACTGACAAAGAAATATCTACTTCATTCAGTGTCTGAATTTACAAACTTTGCTAAATATTTTTGCCATAAGTTCTGTAGCATGCATAAAAAGCCATTCCTAGTGATAAATAGCATTTCCATCATGAACAAATTTCAGTTTAAAAAAAAATCATATAAATCATATAGAAGTAAACATATTCTTTTATAGTGCATAGGACAGGAGAGATTACGTAGTTTTCCTTACGAAGTGTTACAAGACACCTATCCTGTGCAATCTTACCTGCAGTCAAGAACTCAGTATACAGCCTGTTGGTCATAAAAGAAAACTAGGAGGGATAAACTCCAGCAGCACAAGATTAGTATCACAGCAATATGTATCAGACCTTGATGTAAGATAACAACAAAGCAAAGCAGTGTTAGCTAAAATGAAAGATCTTTCTCGGTAGAAGAAATGTGTTACTTCCACTTCTCTCTAGGTCCCCCTGTGATGGAAACTCCAGCTTTCCTCCTGGGAAGTGCTCCCAAAAGGAGTTGTATCCGTCTCCTTGTGTTTGCTGAGGTTTGTAGCCTCTGACCCTGATCATAATTTTACTTTTTTCTTTCATTTTTTATTTAGTTTTCTGGAAACTGAGTAAATTTTAACCTTGTTTGATGATCTGTTAGAGAAAGAATCTCAAGAATGATCTTCTTGTTTCATTTTTCTTAAACGATTAAGTGTTGAAAACAATGAAGGAAAAAGGTATGTGTCAAACCACATTACTTCAATAACTTAAGTCTTCAGCTTGGAATCCCAGTTAAGGAAAATATGAAATTATTTGCTTGTAGTTCATCTGAGACCTTCTCTGATGTTTTGGCTTTCTCCCATCTGCATTTTGTAGGCCAGCTGTAACTGACACTGAATATATATATTCAAGTAGAACTTTTAAGTCTGATTTATTTTAAGCTTAGAAATGAGAACATATGATTATAAACACTATCTTCAAGGCAACATTGTTGCCTTCAAAGTGCTTAACCTCCTATGTCAGGGACATCTACAGGAATTGAGAAGGTTTTGTGTGAAAAACCGGCTAAAATGTCAGAGGTTTCCAGTGATAAAAATAACAACTGTTGATTTCCTTAGTATTCAAAAGCTACCAACGGGGTATGTGTACAATGAGTGTTGAGTTCATAAAAATATGCAGTTTCAAATAACTTCCTATTGTATCTGATGTAGGCATGTCATTTTAATATGCTGTGACATGTATATATACCTGGCAAAACATTACAAGATGAGCATACCAGAAATTCAGACATCCCAAATGAGAGAAGTAAACTTGCACCCTTTTATACGTGTGTGTGCTTACCTAATAAACTAAAGCCTATGATAAAAGAAGGAAATCAAGAGACTGAAATCAAATATTCAAAACTAAGAAAATACTGTGGTCCGGTTAATATGGAATTTCTAGTTTTGGAAACATGCATGTTTTTACTGTATCTTTTATATTCTGTCATCTCAGTCATAACAAGTTAAAACAAAACTTCAGAGCTATATCGAAATACAAAGGTGGTATGATAGTAGGTATACCAGTCGTCATCTAGGCATATTTTAATAACATTGTTTTGTTAAGCAAAGAAAGAACAGCTGACTTAAAATGCAGCACTGAACTATACAACAACAAATTTGTGTTAAGGCTTTTATGCCTCCTACAACTCTCTCATTCACTCCTTCCTAAATTACTACTTTTTGGAGCATAAGAAGGAGAGAATTTAGCAGTTAGAAGCCAGTGAATACATGCTACCACTCAGGAGTGATTACTGTTCTGTGAATTATTTTTTGAAATTGCATATTTTATCCAAACATACATTTTCTGAACAAAACTCACATCAGCATATAATTTTCACCTGCATTCAAAGATGAATAATATTAGCTTATTTCTCTTAATATATCTGGAAGGAAAACACTCATTTGTTTTTTCCAAATTTGAAAAATTATACCACACCCAGTTAAGCTTTCTCTCTGCTTCAGCCATGGTGCCCAGGGGATGGATTATGATTTCATATTCACAAAGAAGAATTAAACATCATTCTTCCCAAACCAAAAAAACCTAATAATATATATATATAAGCCTAAATAGAGATGCTGTTCTGACATTGAACCTATGGAAAAAAACCACTGAATCATGTTGTATGGATTTTGTTCTTTCCATTTTCCCTTCAGATATCTTAATCTTCAGTCCAAATAGATTTAAGGCAAAGGATATGCAATACAGTGATTGTTTATGCCTTTGACTAGGTAGGAGCATTCTTTAACTCAACATTCCTGAACTGCCATAGGGTGTTTCATTACCGTGTGCCTACTGACCCTTTAAACCAAAGTTTATTTACAGCAGCTCAGCTCTTGGTATTTTTTGCACCACGGCAGAAAGGTTTCCAGGGACATAGAACAGAAAACTACGGCCAAATGGGAAACCAAAGCATTACTCTACCCAGAAAGTAAAGACAGGAAATGGTTCATTTACTCTCTTTCTATTTGCACAGTGGTAATAAAAATGCCAAATAGACTGATTTTCAGGGAAACTCTACACTGCAATAAAGTCAAGATTACAATAGAAGATGTATTAATGCAGTGTATTTTACTTGCAATACTGCATTTTTACCTCTTTCAGGGATATGCTTATGTGTATGTTCAGTTTGGTTTTAATTGGGTACAACCATTTAGTTTTTTAATATTTATGAAACGACATGCCTCTCTCTGAGATAGCTGCATAGAATGTGCATTTCACAGTCCTATGTATTCAGCATTCTTTCCAGAGTGGTTAAGACTTTATTGTCAGAAAAATTCCACACAACTGAAGATTGGAAAATATACCTGTTCCAGAGAACTGTTCACCAAATGCCTTGTTTCGTTTATATTCTAAAGCTGTTACAGATTCAAGTCTTCTGAAAGACAGAACACAGCAGAAAATGCCACTTTTTGTTGTTTTTTCTCAGATGTATCTCAGTATTATCTCATCTTGATTAAAATTCAGCAAATCTAGAAAGAAACCACGTCTCCTTAAAGATATCACAAAGCTAGATTTTTTTTCTCCCTAAAATGGAGAGAAAATAAACAAAAAACCCCACAAATCAAACAAACAAACAAACCCATAAAGGCAAAAAGCTCTAAACCAACCACCTTTTGAAACCATCCAGAAAGCTCCTATAGAATAACAAAAATCAAAGCACACAAGGTCTCATTGTGTTTGTGTGTCTGTCCTTCTGCATTCTCCCTCTTTCTAGCTACTGCTCGTAGTGTTATTAAACAACCTCATATTCAAGGACATCCCACTAGAAAATGACAGCCAGATACTTGTGCCACAACTGTCCAGGTGTGACCATCCCATTGAAGAGAAACAGACAACAGGACAGACTGTTCAGCTCCCTCCCAAGAATGGAAAGCCAGAGTCCTGAATATTTGCAGAAGTAGGGGAAATACCAGACCTAATGTTAGTAAAGGTACTGATGAGTTAATTCAAATGAACAGTCTTAACCCAGCATATATTATGAGATTAGCATGCTTTATGTAATACTATGAATCAAATTAGCTACTACACAATACTGAACAATGGCCTGTTTATGATAATAAGCATAAAAATGCCTGATCAAGGCTTCAGTTTTGAAAAAATGTTACATTTTAACTGTTGGTTAATCTGCACCTTTTATGACACTAGTTTTGAAGTTACTGAGCTCTCAAAATATGCAGTTCAGGAAATTTTAACCTTCGCAACAACTGCTTGTTTTCCTTTGCACAATAATAGTATAGAAATCCCTGACATATTTAAAGTTGGCAGTTTTCCTAGAGATAAATCTCTCAACAAGGTAACTTTCTATGTTCATGGACCCTGACATTAGCATACTTTCATGTCTTCACGTTGTCCTCTTATTGCAGACAGAGAGACAATTCAATTACACAAGATGGAGTCTCTTGATGCGGTGAGGTTTCATAGTGAGGGAGAAAAATTATGGCTACTTATGAAAAAATAGTGTTTATTTAAACCAAATTGAGTTATTTAATGAACAGCTTTAGAAAAACGGATGGTACCTCATCATGCCACTTAAGCATATTGAGTAGCTTAAGGGGAGAATGTTGTATGTAAGCTTTAATTAATTTCCACTTTCAAATCCTCAGAGACACCAAAGAAAAAAAAGTCTGACACATGCTGTTGGCAGTAGGCACCGATTCTGAGGACATTTGATGGAATACAGGTATTACGATAATGAAACCACTTTTTTTATCAGCATCTTCGTTTCACATTCTAAATGTGCGCATATTAACCTATGATTATAGGGGCTTTTCGTTGATATAAATTAATAAATGCGCTTTTTTTGTTTCTTCTGCCCAGTCAGTATAATTTGAATTCAGGAGCTCAAGAATTACCTCATTATATACCTGTGTTATCAAGAGTTTTGGAGCTGCTCCATCTCCTTCTTTAAGGGAGTACACTAAGCCAAAAGCGTCTAGTCTCTATGAGGCTAGCTAGATTTTACTGGAACACAAAATAATACATCAGAGCAGAGAAACTCTTTATGTCAGGAAACCTCGGACAAGCTGTGAGCAGGATTGAATGAAACAGGTTAAAGCAAATTTTACCACTGCCGGGTGTCTCCTTGCAGAGTAATCTTCACCAAAACTCAGTCCAGCAACCTTTAGAGGTTCCATGGGTGACAAAGAGTTCACAGTCCCCTCACATTAAAGATGTGTTGGTTTTGGTTTCTAAACTAGCAAGCTTCTCACATGCTTGTTTTTCTTGTGGCATGTGCTCTGAAAAGAGCAAAATAGTTCCAAAAGAGGTCAAGAGTAGTTACATACCAGCAGTAATCTCTGTACATGAAAACTGCTTGGTTTCTTTGTCTGGCTTCTTCCATCCTAACTCTCAATAAGCCTCTTCGGCCTCTGAAGGCTGCGTACATCCGTGAGCTTAGTGATTGTGTTCAGTAGTTCTGAAATTCCTGTCACTTCAGCCCAGGTTTTGAGGGACAGGCTTCAAGAACAAGGCTTCTTATAGAGGAGTGTCACATCCTGAAGTTCAGGACGTTGACTCACTCGGGTTCCCGATTCCCAGGCCAGGTTTAAGGTGACTTACACCAAGGATCTAAACACCAGTTTTATTTATCAGTCACCCAACACCGAAGTATTTGCAATTGTCCCCTTAGCACAATCAACACACTTCAAAACAACAAGTTAATAGTAAGCAAAAGAAACCAGCCTTGCCATAGCTAGCCTTTTGTTAAAGCTAGAAAGAGAGAGAAGGAAAGTGATAGAAAAAGGAAAGGTCACCACCCTTGGGTCCAGCGACAGCCACAGCACGTGCAGCCATCTCCGAGGGGTGGGCGGAAAAGCACGCAAATGCCCGGGCTGAGCGCCTTTTATAAAGTCGAGTTCCTGCCACAGACCGGGAGCCGGTTTGAGGGATGATGGGGGCTTCTGAAGGGGGATATGTTACCCCTCCCTCTCCCAGCTTCTTGCAGCCACAGCTCCAAGCCCTATCCATCCCCACAGCTCCGCTGGGGCAGGGGGCTCGGCAACCCGCCGAGTCACCCCCACACAATCAGGGACAGGCGCCAGGCTGGCGGCTCTGACTCCTTTAGGTTCTGAGAAAACCTAGACTGTTTGGGACATTTGCTTAGTCCCTGACAAGGAGATAAAGAGATTCCTACCATTTTTCACGTTCTTGTGGCATACATAATACTTCCTCCATCCTCCAGATTTTTACCTTAAAAATAAAGGTATCAGCTAAGAGGTATTTAAGTATCAGTCAGACAAGTATCATTCAGAGCCTTGCTATCAAAATGCAGGCAAACACATGCCTGGCCATCAAATTCGGAAATACAGTATTACTTCTTTTGGGGGGGTGGCGGCCACAAGTTCCTTGTAAGTTACAAAGTATGTTACTTGTCAAGTAGCAACTTGCTTCTTTCAGTTTTTATTACTATTCAAACGTTTCTAATAAGGAGTTTTAGCATAGCTACTATTATACAAAATACAAGTATATACATATACATAGCTAGTAATATACGAATTATACATATACTAACATACAAAATATAGTAGTATAGCTACTAGTATACAAAATATATATTACTTATAAATAACATAGCTACTAATACACAAAATATACATACTACAAATCTGATTTCATCCAGTTCTGCTTGTTGTCCAGAAGAAGCTTATTTTCCCCCAACTAATGGAGCAACACTATTATTTTTATGCACCTGGCATAGAAAAGTACTATTATACACTATCTCCAAAGTACCAAACTTGTATATCAGTTAGATTTCTGTGTCAACTGTTAGCAGTCCAAATGAACTGAGATTAAGAAAATGTTCGTTACACAGCAACTGAGACTTTTTCCATTAATTACTTCAAAATTATTTTTATTAATCATAAACTTGTATTGATAAAAAGATCAAATAAAGACTTGTTAGGTAAAATTTTATTATACAGTTATTGTGAAATACTGATGATAGTTGTAAGAAAAAACAGTGCCCTTGTAAATCTTTAACTTTGCTACTGAATATAATTTTCACTTGCTACGGCTTGTGCAATTGACTGCTATGCTTTAATCTGATTCCATAAAAAAAAAGTATTTTGAGGAAAGAGAGAGTGACAACTAAGAAGGAATACTACTAATTCAGATAACATGAATTTAGGGATGTGACTATTCAGGAGAGTAATTCAGAAAAGCCATTGTGAGGCACTGTGTGTTAAATGAATTATAATCTTATTCTCAAACAATATTTTGAATATGTAACAAATTTCTAGGGTTAATAGTTCTAAAGAGTTGAAAAATAAACTGCAAATTTTAGTGTCTCATTTCTTCATCACAGAATGAATATTTTATCCAGAGAGCATATATAGAATCTTGGAATCACAGAGTTATAGAATAGCCCAGGATCTCAAAAGATCATCTGGTCCAAACTTTTATGGTAAAGGGATTCTGGTTGAGATTATCTAGCACCCTGACCAATGGCACCTTGAAAATCTCTGAAGACTCTACCACATCTCTGGGCAGGTTGTTCCACTGAACGTTTGTTCTCACTGTAAAAAAAAATTCTTTCTTACATTGAGATAAAACTTGTACCTGTTGCTGCTTCCTCATGTGACTTCTTGTCAAGAGAGAGCCTCCAACCTTTTTGTATTCACCTTTAAAGTACTGGAGTACTTTGATGAGGTTCCCCCAAGCCTTCTCTTCTCCAGGGAGAAAAGACCTGTAAACACACAGACATCACATCCAAGAAGGATATCAGATACAGATCACAGAGGATCTAGGATGAGAGGTTTAGCCTTCATGTGAAGTTTGCTTAATTGCTTTCAGAAGTACAATGGACAAAACTATGTGACATGTAAAGATGTCTCTGCACTCAGTGCTTTTCTAGGCATCATTTTAATGGTGTTAAAGTTTTAAGAAATTAAAGAATAGAAGTCTGATGTCTCTCTTACTTTCAACAAGGTCCTTAAAAAGGGATCAAAGAGTAGGAAAACGCACTAGAAAAATGCAAATGGTCATGGACCTCCTACCTGGTCATGGGTTAAGTCCCATAGGGAGCTTGCTCACACCCCCCTTCAGTGGGGTGGAGAGCAAAAGTGAGAAAACTCATTGGTCATGATAAACACAGTTTAATAACTGAATGGAAGAAAAAGAAATTAAAAAAAACCACAAGTGACCCCAAAGCAATCATTCACCACCAGCCAAGTGATGCTCAGCTGGTCTCTGAGCAATGGCTGCTTTGGAAAGACTCTCCCCCCAGGTTTATTGCTGAACATAAACTATGGAATATCTCTGGTCAGTTTGGGTCAACTATCCCAACAGTGGCCTCCTCTCAACCTTTTGCTCACCTTAGCCTTCTTGCTGAGGGGGCAGAGTGGAAAAATGAGCTCTGCAAGCACTGCCTGGCAGTAGCCAAAACTCTGTTTTGGTCACAGATCAAAACCACAGCACTATGTGGGCTTCTGTGGTGTTAATTAACTCCGTCTCAGCCAAATTCAGTACAATGTCAAAGCCCTTTGTGACACAGAGCACAGAAAACAGAGCCAAAGTCTCCAGCTGCAAGTTTTTTTTAGAACACTTATGTCCTGGTCCTGAGGATTTTGGCATACAATCCAGAATTGGACTAGGATGATGGTTAACACCCTAGGCTTACTTTCATGGGTGAGATAATTTGAAGTATTATTTACTGTTTAAGATCAGTTCATCAAAAGTCTATGAAAGCTAATAGATCTGGGCACTGAGCATTAAAAGAATACATAAATGACATATGCCAAGATAGTACCTACATTTTGAGGGAAGCAGTATATGAAGCAGGCAACCTTAAAACACTGAGGTACAAAAGCTGGCCAGCTGCAAACCAAAACCCGAAACATGACACAGGGGAAAATATGAAGAACAGATGCACCTCCAGTGAAACAGCAGATGTGTTGTAAGTAAAAACACATCATTACACACAGCTGTGCAAGTCCAACAGATGGGTGACATTGATGAAGAGCACAGATTATGTTTCAGAAGAAGAACTCAGTGTGGCAAAGCTTTCAGCCGTAGGCGAACTGGATAATGTCAGTAGTTCATAGACATGGTCCATGGGGAGTGATGTCAATGAGTGACAATTAATTACACATGAATATGCAAATTGCTGTAATCCACACAAAAGTACAGATATAGGCAAATGTCATCAGCCGTTTTCCTGCCTGTCCTTATACACTGAATGAATGCTCTGCTATGAGTAGCCATGAAAATCTGTAGAGCAATACCAGAACCTGGGTTTACACACTGGGGAAAGTATCATTTGCCTTGTGCCTATGTTGTGTTCTTAAACTGTTACAGACTGACTGTCAAAACTAGGACACAGTTCTGTAGATCTTGGATCAGGTCCTTCTTTAGTTTGTTTTTGTCTTTTTGCACATCTGTTCTCTAATGCATTAATTTCAAAGAATGTTTCCACTTCAGGATCCATCCCTAGTCTGGGAACTGCACTAATCTTACAGCAATTAGATGGGAGAAAATATGAAAAAAGATAAATGCATTTTGCAGCATAGGAGACAAATGTCTATGGAATGAAAAAAATACAGCACTAAGGATTCCATAGAGGGTGATCCCCTATTGTAATTATATAGCAAGCTGAATAATAACTTAGTTATGGGGATTTCAGGCTCCAGTTCTTAAAGTGCAGTAATTACATATGACTTTTACTTTATTTGTTGATATTTTTCTCTGCTTTCATTTGGTTTGGTTTTGTTGGATTTTTTAAATAAAGTGGATTTCTATTTCTCCTGGTTTTAAACAAAACCACAAAAAATGGGGCTGTAGGGTCACCTTGTAGGCCTACATTAATTAAGCAAATATAGAAACATATAATGTATTTGTTTAAAACTTAGTTCTTGGTTGAGAATTATTTAAATTCGGATTTCTTGTTTCAATTTTACGGTATTTGAAAAATGTCCACTGAGCTGATAAACTGTTTCGTATTAGGGATTACTATGACCCTTTATATCAGGCATGGATCTTACAGTTTTTTCACAACACGCCACGTTCTGTTTAGTCATAGACTACATTTGGCTGATCTGGCATTAAATCTCAAATACTGAGAACAGTAAGAGACTCCCACATACACCATAATTAAACATATTTCTGATTTTTAAATACTTTTTTAAAACAAAATGTATTTTATTTCAGAAAATAGGAGATTAAAATTGGATGTCATGAGGTTAAAATTCAACATATTTAAATTAGAGAAAAACTTCTAAAGTGGTACAGGTGTTCTTAGACTTACAGAAAATATGTTTTGTGGAGTGACTTTCAAAGAACAAAAGCTATACTTTGTATAGCTCTTACTAATATACTATACCCCTTAAATCAAATAAAGCATTAGATGGTGTTTATTATTGCAAAGTGTGCAATGGGTATTTCTGTGAACTGATTATTTTGATTTATTTATATAGAGAAGGAAATAACAACTACCCATTGCTTTGTTCGATTTTGACAACTTCAGACAAGGAAAACAGAAAAACACCAAAACCGGAATAACAATTACTCCACCAGCCTTCTTTAATCCACATAGCCAGAATTAACCAGGGAGAAAACTGACACATAGAAAAATACATTCGATCTTCCCATTGGCTGTAATCGTGTCCCTCTCTCATGAAAAGTCAGAAAATAATGAGAGCTGCACTCTCTCCTAACACTGTCCTGCGGTCCAGAGTCAAGGGAAAACAACGCACCAGCAAACCCAGAAAAGATTTGAACTCAGAATATTTCCTTTATCGTTAACTGTGGCAATACTGTGCAAAATGGGAAATCCTTCTCCATATCGTACATCATTTATTTAAAGATTAGTTAGTGAGCATAGGGCAGCACAGGGCCAAATGTGCACTGACAACTTGACAGAGGTCTCCTGCAAGTATACCTTGGGGGATGAACGTTCTAGTTGGTATCAAAGGCTCTTGGAGGTTGAATATTTGTGCTGTGAACAATTCCCAGGTAAACAGAACCACCCAAAACACAGCAAGTAGCTAAGTAAACAAACGGAAGCAGTGCTGGATTTTATGCTGGTACCACCGTTCTGCTTCTAGAACTTGACCTGGCTGGCTTTGTTAACTACCTTTCACCCCTGCATGCATCCATTTCTTCTTAGGGGTGACCCTGGTGTTCCTGCCCGGGAGAGCCTGGCAGCGTTCGGTTCCTGTGCAGTTGTGTGGGGAACTACCAGCCGCTGGCAGCGTGGCCAGCTTGAGCTCCTATGTGTGAGTCCACCGTAGGCATGTCCCAAGTGCTGTCGCAGGAGATGGGAAAGACTGTTGAAAAGGCATTGAGTCCCAGCTTACACATCTGTTAAGTAGTTTTTATTCTAAATACAACAATAGAATTTCCTTTTCTTTCTGTTTTCTTGATCTTTCCTTACTTTCTCTTCCAATCACCTCTTGCTTGTATATTTTTTAGAAAACGTTTTTCAAGTCCTACATCTTTCCCAACAATGTACTTTCTCCAACTGAGGTCATCACTCCTAAATTTTTTATTTTTTCTGCTTTAGGACATAACAATTAGGGCCATGGACTTTGTGTTCAGATAGAAAAAGAATGGAAAGAATATATACACTCCTAAAAGTTGGCAAAGCATTTAATTATAAGACACAAAATCAGCATGTCATGAATCATTTTACTTAGGGCACCCCCACAGATAGAGTTCTTGCTCCCTGGTATAATTTTGGTGTGACAGGAAAGAGCAATACTCTGTGCCAAATTGTTCCATGGTTCTGGTCTCTGCTAATAAACAATACTGCTGCAGAAAACTCTTTCTTGCCTTAGACAGACAGGGCACACAGTTGTATCACAGAAAACTGCTTGTGCAATTTTGTTTTATTATAGCATTCACAATGCCGTGTCAGAAAAAAACCTTTACACCACACAATGGTAGTAATGGGATATTGTGGAGACCAGCTGTAATCGGGAAATGCTACTCCTCTTTCTGTCATTTGTCAGGCACTTATATCTGCTCTTTCGGAAGTAGTGCTTCAGAGACGTGCTATACGCTTTGCTATTTAAACCTTTAATTTAGGGATGGGCAAACCAAACAATAGATTTGTGGAAGAACATGAATTTTAGCGGTTTTCAATCAGATGAATGTTGCCAGATAGCCAGTCATATAGTACTTTTAGGAGGAAAACTTAAAAACTGAATGAATAAGAATGACACTCAACCAAAATGATTCAAGGATTCTAAAAATGACTGAAGGAAGATAAATTTTCCCAACACAGAAATGGAATGAAAAGACTCAAGGTTTTGTGACCACAGTCTTTATTTCTGAAATTACTTCACAGAAATTATTTCAAAGTGACAGTTTTAAAGAAAGAGAGAATGATTCACTGTAGGTATATGGGCCTTCCAAAACATAAACCAAAATGCAAAAAGAAACAAAAAAAGGAAGAGGTAATTTTTGCAGCAAAGAGGAACAGAGTTCGATTCAGGGTACATACAAGTTTCACTATGGTTTTACTTAGACAACTTTTAATTAGATGTCTCTATAACCCTTCTAAAGAGAGATAAAATTAAATCTAGCATAAAGCAAAAGAAAAGTCTTGAAAGGCTTGTTCTCATTGTAAAAAAAAAAAAAAAAATTAATAAATTGTCCTAATTCAGACAATGAACAATAATTACTCAATATTTCAAGTGATGAGTCTGTGTTTTTCTTATGCAATCTCAAGACAATTTTTTACGTCTTTTAAGAAGCTCTACCTGTGAATAGTAAAGATCATCTTCAGCCATTTTTTGGTATATGTATTTTAGTTAGAGATTTGCTTGTTAAGACTTCTTTTCTATTTAATGAAAAATACTGAATGTTAGATCTAAAAATTATCCTTCATCTTACTCACAGAATAGCAAAACAGTTGATACTGTTGATACCTCAGCTATGATTTTGACTTGAGGTAAAAGC
Source organism: Apaloderma vittatum (assembly GCF_000703405.1). Classification (NCBI taxonomy): domain Eukaryota; kingdom Metazoa; phylum Chordata; class Aves; order Trogoniformes; family Trogonidae; genus Apaloderma; species Apaloderma vittatum. Next base: position 21,053 of record NW_009722194.1, on the reverse strand, counting down.
GTAGCAGCGAGTTGGGTGCTTGAGAGGTTTTTGGTCGGTGGTGTTGCTCAGCCAAAGGGATGGTGCGAGATCTCCTGTGTCAGCCGTGTGCCAGGGCTGGCAAGGCTGAAAGACTTTTTCGCATGCTCAAAAGCAGAAGCGGGCTCCAAGGCAACGTTAATAATGAGCAGTGCTTCATATGCTTAGACTTGTTAGGGTATTTGCAGTTATGGTTTTGTATTTATGCACTTAATTTGTGCCTGAGATGTTCTTTGAGAACCTGAGTCTGGACCTAGGCAATTTACCCAAAATCCCGTTGAGGGATTTGCCAGAGTACAGATCTGAAAATCCTAGAAGTGCTAGATAAAAGCTCCGAGTAACAGAAACAACTTTGTTTTCTTGCTCTATAAGGTAGCTTGTGATGTGGGTTTTTTTCCACAAATATGCCCCTCTGATGTGTTTTCTGTGTGGTTATATATCCACTAGGAATTAGGAATTCAACAAATCTAATTCTGACAAAAGCTTTCCAGCCACTGCTGACCTGGCCATAAATCATCTCTCCATGATCAACATAAAAAATGCATTCTTTTTGAAGACGTTAACTATTACCATTGTTATTCCCAATATTGTTCTAAATTCTGTATGTCTGAACATGTAGTAAGGTGATATCGGGAAGCACTAATCATTTCTAGGTTTAGTAAAGTAACATTGAGAATTATTATGCTAAACTTCACTGTCAAACAAAATATCAGCCAAAAGAGAGATTTTAATTCCTTCCACACAAAAAACCTAGTAATCTAACGATCAGTTGCTTTACACTTTCAGACAAAAATCTGCTTCTCAGATTCTTTTCTCTTTCGATTGCAAAACATAATTGACTTTAAACACTGAGATCTTTTTGTGTCCACTCATAGGAATACACATTTTATAACAGTGGCAAAACAAGACCGATATGAAAGAGACCTTTTTAAATGCTAAAATTGCACTTGAGAGCTAATATTTTCACAACAAATTGGACAACTGACAAATGTTTGTCTCCAGATCTCAGAGAGTTAGAAATTATGATCTCAGGATACTAAGGAAAAACAATTAACACAGTTTGACTTGAAGCTGAACCGTTTGTTATAAACACTTGCTACAAAAACCCATGCAGAGGATTCGTTTTTTACTCCCAAGAGGTATTTTGCCAGTCTTCCCGCAAATCTTTCTTTTTACCAGAAACATGCTTGGTTCTATTCATTGAAAATGCTTTGAAACACAGACATCAGTGTTTTGCCTGAATGAGTTGTTACATTTCTATTTTGGAACTGAGGGAAAAAGGCAAAGGAAATTATTTATGTTCTACCAAAACAGCTTTAAGGACTACTAAGGAAATTTTATTCAAATATTTTGATATCTTTTCCATGAATTGTAATGATGCTTTTGTTACAAAAACAACAGAAAAAAATATACACAAAATAAGCCAAGAAGATGTTGAGGTTGGTAAGTTAAGACAAACATCCCTTTTTGTCATTTTCTAATCTATGCTGTGATAAAAATATGACTAATGACTATTAAAAGTTGCTTTTTCTCAAAATTTGCAAAGTAATTTTGTCGCAGGCAGTGCAAGATATGGGAATAGAAAGATTCAAGCATCAGAAAACCTCTACAGATGTTTGTATCATTCTTTGCATTAGAAAATCTGTACAGCTGGTTTTATCTTCCTCTTTAGTCCCTGCTCTGCATTTTAAATCAGTTTCATATTTGCTGTTAACTGCTGGCTGTCTTGGTAACAGCAGTACATTAGGTGTTAGAAAAAAGTTCTTTACTATGATGGTGGTGAAACACTGGCACAGGTTGCCCAGAGAGGTGGTGGAGGCTCCATCCCTGGAGACGTTCAAGGTCAGGCTGGATGGGGCTCTGAGCAACCTGATCTGGTTAAAGATGTCCCTGCTCTCTGCAGGAGGGTTGGACTAGATGACATTTAAAGGTCCCTTTCAATCCAACACATTCTATTATTATAAAATCCACTGTTGTAAACTGATTTATAATTTCTGCAACTAAACTGCAATATCAGTTTTTAGGACAAAATAATACTCAAACTTGATTTCAGAGTGTTCAGTGATGAAAGATCTAACAGCAATTTCACAAGTTATCTAGATTTGGGAAGCCTTTTATTATAGAGATACAGTCCAATCAACTTTTTCTTTCATAAATTAAAAAGATTGAGTGTCCTTAGGTATTTCCTGCAGAAAAGTTACCCAAAACTTCAGTTATTCTTGTGGACTTCCAAGAGATCTCCAGTATTTCAGAATTCCAGTTGAGCTGTGAAGGTTCACAGGTTTGTAGCAGTTACACTGTTGCTGAAGATGAAGAAAACACATTCTCTCCATGTTTCATCTTTTCCTATTTGTCTGCTAATTGTTGTAATGCAGAAAAATAAGTTCCACTAACAAAGCATCATGAAACGTATGTTTGTTTTTCAAGGATAAAAAGTCTTTTACATAATTTTTTAAGTATGTCCAGGTTTCCTTCCTCTGGCAGAGAACTGATCAAGCATTTCAAAGCTGTATTTTACAAGGATAAGAAAATTTGCAAAGCTGAAACTGTACATTATAACATAACTAGTTTAAAATTTTGTGTCTTGATTCTAGCAGAATTTTAGGTCCTTAAAGAGGTGTGTATCAATAATCTTGTTTTGACACTGCTCAAAGTTTTAAAAATTCACAGTCTATTCCCTTTTTGCCTCCTACAAAAGCTGGACTTCAACAAAAACACTAGAACGGTATTTTCTCACAGCATTTGTATGAACTTCTACCTAGAAATGGACTAAAACTTATCAAAAGCATTCTATCTCTCTTTTTATTTCTGCCAACTATTGCTTTTTTTTTCCCTTCCTTTTTTTTTTCGTGGAGTCCCTCACTTTCTCTTTTTATTTCTCCAGCAGTTTCAAATCCTAAGTGATTGCCATCAGCCTCTTTCCATCTTCCCATTGGTAGTATCTACATAGGTGGCATAAATAATCACTACAAAATATGACCCAAAAGGTCGCATACTAATAGTTTTAATGTTAGAGAAAAATGTCTTTATTTCTGCTTTTAATCTGCAGGTAATTTTCAGTCTATCATAAAAGAAAAAATTTCTCCCCATCCATCTCCTATTCTAATATTTTTAAATGACAATACTGAATGTGACAACAAGGCAATAGTGACAGGTATGAGAGATCAGACATATTCAGTTTGCTGTAGAAAGTATGCTAGCTGATATTATAAGATTTCTAACTGTATTGAAAAATATTTGTACTCAATTGTACTGAGATTTCTTGATAGTTTCTTAATATAGCCTCGTTTTTTCCCTTTGTGGATGATGACCACGTATGTCTCTTAAGATAATGGATGTTTCTAATATTGTTTGTTGATTACTCATAACAGATACAGGAAGAATTTTATAAAAAGATTTTCTCAAATTAATGAATATTTTTTCTTAATTCTTTTCTTAAATGTTTGAATGAAATAATTATTTTAATTTTATTTTTCAGAGTAGTCTAAACGTGTAATATAGCTTGTTACAGTATAACTTGTTCACATAGAGTGTGATATGTGTGCCAGCCTCCTGGAATTTTTCCCAAATTGCAGTGGTATGAGTGAATGCAGCCTCATCAGAACTGGTCAATGATATATTAAGCTTCTTAAAGATAATTACAGCATTTGAAATGTACCAGCTCAGCAGCATTTTATTTCTACCTCTCTCTCTGCAAGATACTTATAAATTTTACTAGTCTCATTGAATTTCATGGAAGTGCAAATACAAGGATAATTGTGTAAATCTTTAAAGGACTCTAATGTCCTTTAAAAATTATCATAAGACATCATTAAACTATTATAAGCAAATTATTAAGAACCTAAAAAAAAAAGTACCTAATCTAGTGAGCTGGCTGTATGTTATAAGCTAGTAGAATAAACATAGAACTTTAAATAATACAATTTAAAAGCTGGGAGAAATCAATAATTAAATCATAGTTATGTATATATAAGTATTCTGAAGATAATAATGTTAAAGTAATTGACTGTGTGCTCTTTATTAACTTAAAATACTGATATTATGAGTTTACAATGTAGTTTTAGACATTTTTTCTTAAGAAATTTAAAGGAGATAATCAATCACCTTATAGGGCTCTTTTCATAAAATGGAAAAAAAACCCAACCCTAACATAATTTGTGCAGAAAATGTTGTGTCTTTAAATGCAGCAATATATTATGGTTGTTGTTACTTCATTATTTGTTATCGATGTGTAGAGGGTGAAAGGCTAGCACAGCTATGCTTGTGCATACACAGAACTCTCACTCACTGAAGTTGTGCAAGCACATAGGTGTTCCTGGCTGATTTACTAGGAAAGAACAACCACACCCGAAGTAATACTTTATATCCAAGCATGAAACCCACAGCTAATCTTAAAAGCAAGAATCACCTAATACCAAGGATGTGTAAAAATGGGGAATCTCAAATTCCACCACAAAGCTAGATTTTAAATAGATCCCAAACTGCTTTACTTACCATTGAGAAGCATCAGAAATGTCAGGAAGCACAGCCAAAAATGTCCAGAAAGAGATGAACATGACAAATGCTCTCAATTATGCTTATTAAGTAGCTGCAAGGAACCAACAGAGCGTTACAGAATTTCACTTCATAATGAACAAGTCGTACTTCAGCATTATGAGAGATAATTTTAGTTATATTTAAATCCATTAATATTAAGACTGTCTGTCAGTGGTAATCTGCTTCAGTGTGTATTTCTATGCATAAATGCATATAGTTCTATATAATCTAGAAGTAGAGAAACAAGCTGCATTACAAAATCTGCTTCATTATTTCATAGTACTCTCAGAGTTGCCACTAAATTTAAATGAGCTTCATGAGATGCAAAAGGAATAAACCCACCCATTAAGAGGACAAACCCATTTGATTCTCTTTTTTTTTCAGTTCACAAAATGCTCTGTTACCTTTTTCTTAGAATCACAGAATGGCCTAGGCTGGAAGGGACCTTAGAGATCATCTAGTCCAACCTCCCTGTCATGGGCAGGGACGCCACCTCTCGACTAGACCAGGCAACACATGGGGACCGAGCGGGAATCGAACCCGCGACCTCAGTGTTGTCATTGTTGTCAGCACTGCGCCAGGAGACTCATTTTGTTTCTAAATAAGTTAAAAACCCCTCAGAAATACGTGTTAAGCACAGTTTTCTCATTAAGGTCCAGCAAAAATATAGAGGGTTATAATTTTATTCAAGAGAGGTTTTAATGACCAGGTTTTAACTCGAAAGACAAAATCTGACACCAGGCTGATTCCTATCCACTGTCCTTATGCCACCCCACTCTCCAAAAGGCAGAATACTGTATTATAATCAGTTCTTGAATTTAACAGCTCCTCCTACTAATACAATATATTTTATGGGAAGAAGTATGAGACGAATAGCCAACAAAGAAATGCACTAGAGTTTAGCACAGGTATGTGCAGAAGTGTGTGTGGAGGAGTGAAAACATGAAATAGTTGTTTTAATTACGGTCACAGTGGTTGGGCTGGCTCCAGGCGCTGAATGCACATGATGTTTTCATTGAGTTAGACAGTCATACAATGGCTTGTTTGGAAGAGACCTCTGAAGACCATTTAGTCAAACCCCCTGCATGGGCAGGGACATCTTTCACTAGATCAGCTTGCTCAAAGCCTCATCCAATCTGATCTTGAGCTCTTCCAATGATGGCACATCCACAACTTTCTGGGCATCCCATTCTAGTGTCTCACCACCCTCCTCATAACATGTTTCTCCATTGTATCCAATCTAAATCTACCCTCTTACTGTTTAAAACTATTGCTCTTTGTCCTATCACTAGAGGAAAATCCCACTATGTCATTGATGAAGATACTAAATAACACTGATCCCAGTATGAACCCTTGAGGCACACCTCTTGTTACTGGGTTTTTGAGAGTGAAAGTACTACTCCTTAGCTTGAGTCCAGGCATGGGCAGAGCACTCCTCTGTCAGTGGAGCAATGGAGGAATGCACCTCTGTTTCCTAGGAAGGAACCTTCCACCCTACAGTAGTTTCCCATGACCAACAGCTGGCAGATATGTCAAACGTGAAGTCCATCTCAGAGTGCCCTGTGGTCATTCTCCATTGGTGAGCTACTGCTGAAGGAACACCAGCCTAAATTTTGATTTACCATAACTGTTAGCTCAGTCAGTTGAGCATGGCGCTAACAACGCCAAGGTCGCGGGTTTGATTCCCGTTCGGTCCCCATGTGATGCCTGATCTAGTCGACAGGCGGCGTCCCTGGGGGCAGGGGGGGTGGCTTAAAATGATCTCTAAGGTCCCTTCCAGCTTAGGCCATTCAATGATTCTATGATTCTAAAGCATATGCTTACTGTAAAGTAGAGTTTTTGTAATTTTCAGGGATTATCAAAGTGCTTAAAGCAATGTTAACTGCTTTGGACAATCTAACTGCAGGAGTCATCTCTGAAGCTGACTCTTTAAATAAGCACACAGAGGAATTTGCCAGGAAGTTGCACTCAGTCAAGTGTTACTTTTGGGGATCTTTAAAACATATTGTTGAGAAATCCTGCTTTCTTCTTCTGGCTCGTACATCACGAGATAGCTAGGAGTCCCACATTCAGATTTACCAGAACAGTTAACATTTCTTTAAGCATTATGATAATCTCTGAAATTGAACATACCCTTTACATTAAGATATTAAAATGCTTCTGTTGTTGCAGCCATGTCTGCACAGAAGTGTGGGAAGGGTAGTAATGAAGTTCACTGTTACAATAATAGAAGGAAGACAACTTGATTTCATGCTGATTACTTAGCTTTCTGGATAAAAATACTGCCTCTTTTTAAACGTTGGTCTGACCATTCATAGCAAATTGTTGATTACTCCTAATCTGGTTGCAAAGGCAGCAATTTCGTTGTTCAGTAGCAGAAGGTTTTGCTTCGGTGTACATTCATTTGCAAAGCAAAGGTCCTCTATGGTTCATTTTATAATCTCAAACCAACACAGCCTGGAGGAGCAAAACATTTCTCCATAGTTCCACAGTGACTTTGAAGCCCATTTTAAGATCACAAACCTTCTTAGCCATGATCTTCAGGTAAATCATGAAGCTAGAATAAGCCTTTGCAGTATCAGAGAGAAGAGACCAGAATTCATTCTGACAATGTCTACTCTGTTATGCACAATATACATTTGTTTTTATGAAGCCACCACAACAGTTAGCTGTTTCTTGACTTTTGCTTCAGAAAATAATTTTTTCCATCAATTCAAAATCCAAGTCAGCTCACCATGTCCAAGTCCTTTTTGATATCAGTAAAAGTTACGTGGTTTGCTCTCAATCTTTGACTTGGATTTCCTGAACTGCAAAAGCAGTTCCAAGTATCAATGTGACCTAAATGAAGAATTCTGCCCCAAATATACATAGAAAATGCTGAACATAAATGAGGATGATTAGTTTATTTTTGCTTTCAATGTTACAGATTATTGAAAAAGGTGTGTATATCCAGACACTCATTAGCTAGGAACTGCTCAAATGCCAAGTAAAGATGACATGACCATGATGAATTATGAAGTGAAGGAGAGAATGAAATTTAAAAAAAGGACAGTAACACTTAAATACAGGTTTTCATTTTGTTATAGTCTGAAATGGAGTTCACTCAGAGGCATTCACTAAATTGGCACTAAGTCATGAGAAAAGCAAAGAGTTAGATCTCCCAGTACCCACTAAGGAAACAAGAGCTGCTATTAAATACCTTAAAGCTCAGAAAAGGCTCCTGGGGTTGACAGTCCTCTGCCTGTTTTGCATTTTCTATAAAGATACTGTTTCTACTAAACTCCTAAGATTAAACTCAGATTTTTAGTATAAAGCCCACTTGGCTTCTTCATTTAATTGATGTTAATTATTTCTTTAAAAAAAAAGTCAGCCAGAATACACTCAGCTGACTGATAAAAGATAAAATAAAAAAAAATTAATCCATAACATGTATAGGAAGAAATGTGCTGTGTTTTTACGCTGATGCTATAATGCAGAGCATTTTATATTCAGATCGATTTATTCAAATTTAGAATTCTGTGACTCTGTATCTGAATTCCCAAGAGCAGCTTAAGCTGGAAGAGGCATTTTACTATGTTGTGAAGGCTAAACCACTGTATTTTTAAATGCTTTGACTAAGAGCAAAATTTTGCTGATGCCATCGTTGTATAATTACAGCAGAACAACAACTAATGTATGAGATTTACCTTCATAGGATACTTACCAAATTATTCTCTCTTTCTTGTTTATGCAGGAGACACTGGATTTGGCAATCAATTGCTGGATGGCTGATGTACTCAGGACAGACCAGATTTCTGGTGTTCTTTTTTTCACTGACACTTTGCTGCCTTAGTGCTTTGGTACATCCAGCAGGTAAGAAATCTGTGTCCAACACTGCCTCTCTTGTCTGGGTACTAATCCAGCTGTGGCTACCACAAAAGATGGCACATAATGGCTTGTTAGAAATCAGGATTATGAGCCCAATAGGTAAAATAAATAATGAAGAGGACCTCTCAGGACTATGGACAAAGAATATACAACAGGACATCTTGAACCATTCCAGTAGGATTCAATTTCTTATCAGTATTTGTTTCAAATTCTGAGTAAGTTGTCAAAAAAAGAGTTAAGTTTCACACATGCTTCCAACTATTAACATGCAGGAAATAAAAGGAGTTTTACAAAAGTTTTTACAAATTATTTAAAAGTATAATTTTTATTCAGTATGGGACATGAAAATGAAAGTCACACCTTGCTTTTTCATGATGATAATCTGCTCATCCCCAAACAGGAGTTATGCATTATCATTTAATACTCAGAGGAATTAAGTGTTTTGCATTTATACACCAGGGAAGCTGAGATGATTTATATCAGATATTCCAAATTACATTAGTAAGAATAATAATGTCTTGCAGCATTATTTGATACAAAACTGTCCCCCCTTAGGACCAAAATAAATATTGTTCCTGACTAGTCACCACTGAGAAGGCTGCAATAACTTCCAAGAGATTCATATTTCTACATTTTGAATCTATTAAAATGTAATACGTTTGGGCTGAATTTATTGCTTTTTTTTTTTACAGTGCAATGTATAAATATATAGAGAGTAAAATTCCTTTTGCAATAAATTACCTACACCACTGATAACTTTTTAAAAGTTACATGTGAACTTCTGGTTTTGTAGAAAATGTTGCTCCAATTTTACATTTGCTGTGTCTTTCTGACTTGCCGATTAATCCATCTTGAATAACAAACGGATTTTTGGCCCTGAAATAGTGTTTTGTGCCTGAAGTCAGTAAGATGTCTTGATGCACTCTTAAACCAATCAGAACAACAAAGGTAAGACAAAAAATTATACCCACAGTGTCACATAATATATTTCTTCATTACATCTGCCAACATTTTGTCATGAAAAATTTAATTATATACTTTATTTAATCATTATCAGCAAATTCTATCATTTCATCTTCATTAACATGTCACCACTAGGAAAATGTACAATACTTAGAACTAAAAAACATTAGCTCATTATCTAAATCACCAAAGTTAACCATGTACCACCTTTTAACAATTTCAAATTACTTTCCTATTAATCTGTGCCTCTGCATTTGAATGAACTAACAGGTTATCAGTTTTCATCCAAGTAGACTGAAAGAGTTGGTTTTTTTTTTTATTTTTGTGTGTGTGTGTGTTTTGGTTTTTTTTAATAAAAAAAAAGAAGTGAGATACAAGCTTTAAAACAGTTTATCTTTTTAGGATAGTTCTGCTTTTGGATGCTTGTGTGCAGTAAGGACAACTCACCTTATAGTAAACTGCTCTTTTTATATCTGTGTAAGTTTGTCTGCACACACACACACAAAAATGAGGCATCAATAATGGAGCCATCAAAATAATTGAAAATAGAATGTTAGTTTTAGCTCTCGATATGACATTTTACATAAACTTCATTTATGGTGTGTACAGATTAATATTTTTAGTATATGGCTTGAATGTCTTCTTTTTCTACTGTCATACATTATATTTTTGTGAAAACAGCCAAATAAAATATTAAGTGTTTTCTGACAGCTTATTTAGGGTACTGCTTTAAAGCCTAGCTCAAACTAGATATCTGCATACAGGATATGTATAAATGATATGTTGAAGAGAATAAAAATACTTTGTCTCTTTTGAATACCTGCACATCATTTAGTAGTTTGCTATGTTCCTAACCATAAAATGTGAATAAACATTAACACCATCTGCAAGGATTAAAGTAGGTCATATGAGGAAGCTGCTGTGGCTGGAAACAATGAACTTTCTTTAATGTTCAGAGCAGAGAAATAACATGATCCATAAAAACATTATCTTAGTCCCTGTCATTGCTCTTGCTGCATGTCTAGGCAAAAGACAGAGAAATGGGATGAATCAAGAAAATCACACCTTGCAGGAAAAATTAATCACATCAAAATGGGAAATATAAAAACTTTATTTCAGTTTCCAATCTAAAAAAAAAAGGATTTTAATTTTAGTCTCTTTAGATTCTAATTCCAGAGAGTCTTGAATGCCTCAGCTGACTTCAACGCTACATAAGGAGAACAGATATATTTCAGCAATCGGATGTTTTAAGTAAGTTACTGCCTCGAGGTGAGCAAAAATCCATGTCGTTCTTGAAGGAGTGGTGCAATACGTAATACAAAATATTTGCATTGTTCTGTTCTCTGTAGAGGTTTGGAATATTTAAAAAGCAGTCATCCAGGGGAAGAAAAATTAAAATAAGTACAGGAAAAAGTAAAGCTATATGGTAACTGATGCCAACAAAGAGACTAAAAATATCTACAATTGCAAAGAAACTCCCTGAAAGTGAACGTCTTTCCTGAAGATTAAACACATTTCTTTGGCTGTGAAAACAGAAACATTTTCACTTATAAGCTCAGAAATGTCTTTCTAACAAAAAAAGAACACTTCTTAACTTCTTCTCATACTGCAAACTTGCCTAGCTGCTGAAAAACTAAAAACATTGACTTATCTGAGCCTGACAAGCCTGGACTGAGGAACGTGAGAAGCGAGATGTTTTCCTCTCCTATGAAGAGAGACTGAGAGAGTTGAGATTGTTCAGTCCCTTCCAACCCTGACAATTCTATGATTCTATGATTCCTGGAGGCTGCCCGAGGTGGGTACTGTGTTGCAGAGAAAGGAAGGAATCTGGAGAAGGCTTGGCCACTGTTCAGAGGGGGAGGAGAATAGTACGGGAGTGGAAGGTAAAGGCAAAAAAGAAAAAAGGAGACAACCTATTCCTATCATTATATCTAATGGCTCTTATGACATTCTGTGTCTTATAACCAAGATGGGCAATAAGATTTTAACAGACTTAATCTGATTTCTAGAATTTCTTCTTTCTTTTTTCCTCTTTGGAAGAGAGAACAGTGGCTGAAGATCCTGCTTCAGTTGGACTTTCATTATTGTTATCTGTCGATTTTACCAATATGGATTCAAATATGTGTTGCCTGGTCTAGTCGAGAGGTGACGTCCCTGCCCATGACAGGGAGGTTGGACTAGATGATCTCTAAGGTCCCTTCCAGCCTAGGCCATTCTATGATAACTATGTAAAAATAAACCGCAGGTATGAAGGGACAGTCTTTTTGACTATGGTGCACTCACCTTGGCTGGCTGCCAGACACCAGCCACACCCTCACCCCCCTCCTTGACAGGACAGAGGGGGAGAATATGATGGAAAAAGCTCACGGGTAGAGATTAAGACACCTGCCAGTTACCATCATGGGTAAACCAGACTTGACCTGGGTAAAGTTAATCTATTTCTAATTAAAAGTGGTGGGAAAATGGCGGACGAGCACCAGAGCCCTGCAGTGAGGTCTGCAGCACAGGGTTTTTTTAGTGAAAAATGTCTTTGTATCATAATAGTAAGCATGCTGTGCATATTCTAGGTTTAAAAGTATTTCAGAAATCCCTTAGGGAGTGTAAAATATTAAACCTTTACTAGTCTTCATGTCATCCCACTAGCACATCAGAGAATCATAGAATGGTTTGGGTTGGAAGGGACCTTAAATATCATCTAGTTCCAACCCCCGCACCATGGGTTAGGACACTTCGTACTAGACCAGGTTGCTCAAGGCCTCATCCAGCCTGGCCTTGAACACTGCCAGGGATGAGGCATCCACGACCTTTCTGGGCAGCCTGTTCCAGTATCTCACCACCTTCACTGTAAACCACTTTTTCCTAGTATCGAATTTAAATCTTCTCTACTGTAGTTTAAAACCACTGCCCCTTATCCTATCACCACATGCCCTTATAAAAAGTCGCTCTCTAGCTTTCCTTTAGGCCTCCTTCAGGTACTGGAAGGCCGCTGTAAGGTCTCTCCGATCCAAACACCTGCATTGCTGTGGGTGGCACAGCACCGTGTAGAGGCTCTGAAGAGATTCCTGAGCTGCCACAACCCCACACTGGTACAGACTCACAGCAGGGCGGAGCTCAGGCGTGAGACTCAAAAGCAGTAAACACCACCTCAGAAAGATAGTCAGGTGAAAAGAACAAACTTGTGAATTACAGGGTTGTACTGGGTTTGCATGGCCTGCTGTTCAGTTTTATGGGGCTTGAAGGATGTGAAGAACATTTTTAAATGGTCTAATATGCATTCCATCTTTTTAATAGAGAAAGAAACTATGAATATTTAATCTGATGTCGTTGCTTCTGGAAAATGCGGTGTTGGTCTCTGGGAAGTAAGTATTTTTTTTCATATGAAAACCCATAAAATAATCAATTTTAATCCCAGAAAGTCATAAAACACAAAACGTTAAATTCCTCCTTGAAATTTATTTTGTTTCTAATGAGCTTACTTTCAGCTGTGTTTCCAGAAGAATTGACAGGATAATGAGATAAATTTATGGAAAAGAAAGAAACAGAGCTTGTTCCAAGTAAATTTTAATTCTAATTCAAATTCTAAGGGTATTCTAATAAATACTGTTGAAGGTATTAGTGTGGTACTAGTTAGAGATGGATTAATGATGAGAGTACAGTAAGTATAAACAGTGTATGAAAAACTTGCTTATGGAACTTGTAATAAAATGTGTGTGTATTTAAAAGCAAAATGAATTTCCAAATCTTTAGTCTACTGAAAATACTGTAAGTTGCTTTCTGAGTATTTGTTACAGCATAGTTGTTTGGAAAATGCAAACCATTTCAAATCCAGCATTTTAAATATTTCTTAAACAAAGCACACATATAGTTAGTCTGGTTGGGTTTTTTTTTAGAAATGCAAGATAAAAAATCCTATACAAATGATAATTATAACGTTACATTCTGGTCATGCATGGCCCAGCTAAGTAAACTGAAAAACATCAAGTTTGAAATTCCAGACCCATCAAAGGGGAGATATTGTACTTTTATATTAATGCATTTGAAGAAGACTTCAAATTTGTCATCTTCTGGCTAACTGCTGGAAGTTATTTTAGCATTTTTCTTAAACCGTAGCTGGAATTTCCAAAAGTGCTGAAGAATGATAAATACTCATTGAAGTTTGGAGTTCACGCTTAACTTGTATGAGGTCCTTTGAAGTTCCTGTCTGTAGATACTATAGAATTTTGTCTGCAGATATCATAGGAGTCCTGGTGAGATCTTGAAAACCAGAATCCTCACAGTCGTCTCATCATAAAGCTCCATCCTTTAGAAAGGAAATTACGTTTTTACCTGGGAAGAGAGAGCATTACCTGAGTTAAAAGTGTAACCACTGATTGAAGGAAGTTTTTACAAAAAGCAGTGAAAACGGCATTTGTGTGAGTGCTACATGAGGGAGTCCATGCATATGACCATTTCAAGGAAGCAATCATGGTAAATCAATACACAGTTCGAAAGTGCTGGGAAAAGGAGTGGGAGTTATTGAATGACATCTACAGAGCCGGGAATATTAAGTTTAATCTGCAGCTCTAACTCTCACAGGAATTTATGATGAGAAACAGCAGTAATGATTAAAAAGGCTTTGTAGAGCGTGGGATTACTTTGAATGAGAAAATGATTATGTTAGTGGAATAGGCATGTTGAATTTCACAGCACAATGTAAGCTATCAGGTTTCTGTTATTTATTTATTTATTTGGTTAGTTGTTTAAAATAATGTTATTTGCACTCGTTTCCAAGAATAACAGTATATTTTTTTTTCATCTAGCTTTTGCTATGTTTTAGTAATGCCAGTACAATAAATGCAGGTTTGCTGTCATTTCCTTTAGAGAATTCAGTTTTCGGTTGCTTATAACTCAAGTGAACAGAAAAATAAACATTCTTCATTCAGATTTCAAGTACTGTGCAAATGGCTTTTTGACTAGTAAGAGTCTTTATCTTGTGGTCTGTGTTTCTCAGTCACTTGTGCATTTGCTTTTACTGCATACAAGAGTTTTTTAATGATAACCATACACGCATGAAATTGCTAGCATCCTCCTTCCACCTAATATTTTAGATCCTTAAAGTAGTGCAGATATTTATTCCAGACTTTTCTGTTTCTTAAAACTGAACCACCTGAATCACTTATACTAGCATTAGTTAGGAATAAATGTTTCTTTGGCTCCTCCTTTTTTCCTTGCTATAAAAAAAGGAATGATGTCCTTTTCCAGTCTTCTTGATTAATACAGTTGGTCTGATCACACCGGTTCTCACTTCTATTAATGCATGAAGTTGCAGCAGCAGACCAATATATGGAGTAAGCACCAATATTAAACATTGCCAATGTGAAGAAGGAATAGATTTGGGGGTAGAGACTCCCTCTTTGATGATTGAGAATAACATCTATGATAAATGCGCATAGTAATCAAGACTGAAAATGGCAAACCATAGATACTAATGTTTTATTAACCCATATATTTTAAAACAATAAAAATTGCCTGTAGTAAGCATTTAAGTTAGATGCAACAAAAATTCTATCTACAGAGTGTACAAGTCTCTGAGTTAAGAGCAGATCTACACTAATTATCTTCCCATTGTACCAAGAAATAGAGGCTTGGGGTTGTGAGACATTTTATTATCAATATTTCTCCAAAAAGCTAGTTCATGAAACTTTAATAAATACTGGGGAAGAAGAGATTATTAGGAAAAAACCCACAACTTTATCACACAAAATGTGATTAGAGTTAAACAAGAGGCACAGGAATAATCTAATGTATGGTAAACTTCTGCTTTCAATATAACAGTTGCCAGTAGAGGAAGAGAAGAAAAAAGGTGAGCAAAAAGTGCTGCTGAGGCTCTCCTTTGCACACTCATCTCCTGCTCTTTTTCCATCCACATCTCTGGCAGCCAGCAATCACAAACATACAAAAGCTGTGAAATGCAGCAAGGCCATAGTTTTCGTTCACTTGAGGTGGCGTATATGAAGTCTTCTGTACAACTTCCTCTTGGAAAAAAAACAAGTCTCGTGTGCAGCTAAAAGTTATGTGATTGAAATGGGTTCAGGCAAAAGAACGCCTAAAGAAAGCAGAAATCCTAGAAAAATGCAGATGTTCCAGCAGAGATGAAGTACCTGAAAATGCAAAGATTAGTTTTGTGTTGACTTGAGTCCTGAGCTTGGACTGAGTCCACCACACCTGCCTCCTTGCATCTGTGACTTGCACTTTCATTTGAATCTCTCTGAGCAGGGAAATGGGCAAGCTTATATTCTCTTTATAAAACTGTGAGTACAATCAACTTAATTTATCCTGTGATGTTTAAACTAAATGAAGAGTAGGTACTAAAGCAGTATACACATAGTCCAAAAGGATTTTACCTTCCTGAGACAGAATGGTTCCTTCTGAGACATTTACAAGCTGTGCATTTTTTCTGTAGGCCATATTTCTGGAGTGCTCTGTCAAACCTCCCCCAAATGTATGGCACATATGGAGATTTAACTCTCAAAAAGACAGTATCTGTAGAAAACAACAATATTTTCCACATATAGCTGAACCATTTGGTATTCTTTTCTATTAAATATTTCTGAATATTGTTTTTCAGTTTTCTTCTTTAAATTAAAAAAAAAAAAAAGGAGTTCAAGAGGAAGTGCCTATTTGCCAGAATTCAAATGGGGTCTTCCCACATTTACCTGCCTTACATCCCACAGAATTCCTCGTGACACTTTCTGCAAGCATACCAGAGGATAATGTGTTGAGCATGACTGGAAACATTGTAGGACACTTAACACATTAATAATGATATCCTGAAGCATGTATTGGGAAATGAGGAAACTATGTGCTCTATGTGCCTGTCTGGAGGATAACAGAGAGCATTCTCAGGGTGAAAGTACAGACATACTAATGATGACATGTTTTCTCCAGCTGTAGCCAGTAAATAATGAAGCCATCTGACTTCAAGTTGTGCAGACAATTAAGTGAACATTCTGGTGGCAACTCTCTTTATGGAAGCAAAACACTCTTACTTACTTATTCTATCTCCTTCTCAAAGCACTTTGCACTGTAACAATTGGCATTAGTGTTGCTTTCTTCCTTTCAAAAAATTAAATATTTAATTAGTGGAAAAAGTGAACCATATACTGTGGTTTACATTATTCTTCAATATTAATAAGTCATTTAACAGTCATAAATAATAGATGCAAATAAAAGCTTTTAGATGAAAAAAAAAATCCATTGAACATGTTGTACTTTAAAAACATGACTTTTCTTTAACTTTTAGCCTTGACAGACTTCAAAGGCACTTTCAGTCTTGCAGATTTCTAACCAGCATAAAACATTATTCCCAGGGCCAGTCTAGTTTATTTAAATTTCAGTGACTAAAATTTGACAGTCAGGGCCTTAGCTGTTTTTAAACATCTCAGTAGCACTCAATTTGACATTTCACTGAATTGACTAATGTTAGAGAAAGAAAGAACTTTTTCAACTAGTAGATTGCTTACCTTTATGGATTCATATAGAGAAAAGTTTAAACTGAAGTTAGACCCTTACCATACCATGTATCTCCAAAAGAAGAAATTTTTTTAACATATCTTACAATATAGATTGCATTGTCCATAATCTGGGGCTGAAGCGTTCAACAGATTGTATAAATAACAGGATCCTTAGATGGAAAGTTGCTGATTCCACTGTATCACTCTGGAAGCTGAGCTGTAACTGCCAGGGAAAGAATTGAGAATGCCTCTAGATTTCCTACTTTTCTCTCAGAAGAGTGCACATTTAAGGACACCTCTCAAAGATGTTATGTTATAACCCTTGGCACCTCTTGGGAACAGAGCTAACTCTAGTTATTCTCTTATCTTTCTGGCTCTGTCTAGTTATGTGGAAAATAGATGAAAAGTTAAAGCTCAAATGATTGCAATATTACTCACCTCCGTGCCTAATCAAAAGATGAAATAAATGGCTATTGTTTTTATGTTTGACCACATATGGAGAAAGAAGTCAAATACAGTCTGTTTGTCCTTCTGTCTTCTTTTACTGTCATCATTGTGGCATGAATGTCAAATGTTGTGTTAATATGCTTCTCTTCAGTAAACACAGTCTCCAGTGGTTAAAATTTTAATACTGTGTGCAGGTGTCAGTATTTTACAGGTGACTGCTGCGATATCATCACTATTAAAGTCAATCAGGATTGTTTTCCCACTCTGGTAATTTAGTTCTTAATGAGTTCATGGCCAGCAAAAACAGAGATGGAGCACGAGATAGAAAATGATACATATGACTTCTGAGCCTTCCAGTTACAACATCTCATGTCTGAAACATTAAGTTACTTAAACTGATATGGAGTGTAGTTCGAACAGAAGCAGAGCAGTTCATTCTGATACTCACTATGGGATGAGTTTTGAAAGCATGCCAGATCTGTTCTAGCTTGAGCAAGCAGTGAGCAAAATGATACATCATTTACCCTACCCACAAAACCAGAAAATAACAGGCACATACTTAAGAGACTAATTCTAAAATGAATTGAAGGTGATTGGAGTGTTCTTAATTGCCTTCAGTAGATTTTACATCAAACCCTGAGTGCACCAAACAAAAATAATATAGATAGTGCTATTTTTTTTTTACTAGAGATGAAGGAATCCTTGCATAATTTCTTATATGAATTAAACCCAAATATACTTAATAAATTATCTGAATAAATTTTTCCTTATGCATACATCCTATAGAATTTCTTGAACCATCTATAACTATTTGTGCATATATATGTCCCACTAACATGTTTAGAAGAATTGCAGGGCTTTTTTGTTATTTATGCACGTGGTACTATAATTCTGGGACTAGTAGATACAGTATAAAAAAAATTGTGCTTTTGTGTTTGCAGCTCTTAAAATATGGATAAAGTTGTGAAAGCTACTGAATAGTGCTTGTAGTGCTAAGATGAGTGTCTAAATATCTGTTTTAAGGAAAAGAAAGAAGAAGAAAATTGTAAGCAACCAGCTCTATCAGCTGAATGTTCACATGTCCATGGGACCTGATGGGATTTATCCCAGAGTTCTGAAGGAGCTAGTGGATGTTATGGCAGGACCCATTCTGTTCACCTACCAAAGGCCTTGGGAGTTCACAGAGGTCCCTGCTCACTGGAAGCTAGCCAGTGTTATTACAGTCTACAAAAAGGGCATGAGGGAAGACCCAAGGTACTACAGACCTGTTATTCTAATCTCAGTTCCTGGAAAAATTGTGGAGAATATTATGCTGAGTACACATGAAAACCATCTAAAGAATAGTGTAGTCATCAGGCACAGTCAACATGGGCTCACAAAAGGAAAGTTTTGTTTGACCAATTTGATACAGTCACCCACCAAGCGGATGAAGGGAAGGCAGTAGATGTAGTTTTTCCTGGATTTTAGTATGGCTTTTAATAGTGTCCCTCACAACATCCGTCTGAACAAGTTGTGCAACTGTGGGATGACCACATCCATGGTGCGCTGGGTGAAGAACTGGCTGAAGAGCAGAGCTCAAAGGGTTGTAGTGAATGAGGCTACATCTGGCTGGTGACCAGCGGAACCAGTGGAGTTCCTCAGGCTTCAGTTCTAGGGCCAGTTGCGTTCAATATATTAACAATCTGTATGGAGGAGTTGAATGCACCATTAGCAAGTTTGCTGATGATACCAAACTGAGAGGGACTGTTGACATTTCTGAGGGGCAAGATGCCTTGCAGAGAGATCTAGATGTGTTGGAGCATTGGGCAATGATTGATGGGATGAAATTTAACAAGTCAAAATGCTGATTTCTGCACATAGGATGGAGTAAGGCCAGGCACAAGTATAATAAACTGGAAGAGGAGTGGCTGGAGAGCAGCCTTGCAAAAGGGATCTGGGAGTGCTGGCTGACGGCACCAGCTTGATAGGAGTGAGCAGTGTGCCCTAGCAGCCAAGAGAGTAAACCCCATCCTGGGCTGCATCAAACAGTGTGACCAGCCAGTCGAAAGATGTGATTGTCCTGCTGTATTAAGCACTGGTGAGGCCTTGCCATGAGTACTGCGTGCAGTTCTGGGCCCCACAATTTAAAAAGGATGTGAAAGTTCTTGAATGCATCCAGAGGAGGCCAACAAAGCTCGTGACAGGGCTAGAAGCAATGTCTTGTGAGAAATGAGAAGTGGCCAAGGACTTTGGGCTTGTCTAGTTTGGAAAAAAGGAGGCTGAGGGGCAACCTCATTGCTCTCTATACCTTCCTGAGGAGGGGAAGTGGAGAGGGAGGTGCTGAGCTCTTCTCTCTGGGATCCAGTGATACAGTTCAAATTATGATTCATGGGAATGGTTCAAAGCTGAGCCAGGTTTAGACTGGACATTAGGAAGCATTTCTTTACTGAGAAAGTGGTCAGACACTGGAACAGGCTTCCTAGAAAGGGGGTCAATGCCTCAAGCCTGTCAGTGTTTAAGATTAGTTTGGACAGTGCCCTTAACAACGTGTTTTAACTTCTGGTCACCCTGAAGTGGTCAGGCAGTTGGACAAAAATATCATTTTAGTCCTTTCCAAATGAAATACTCCTAGTCTAGTCTAGTCTAGTCTAGTCTAATAAAGTGCATGCCAGAGTGAGGACCAGCTCTGTGTTTGGTTATTACCTTACAGAGTAAGGCCTTCGTCTCCGACTGGGAACCCTAGATATTAATACAGATAAATAAATCATGGTTCCATGCTTTCACCTCTGTATGAAGATAAAGGAATTCAAGTATAAATGCTGTCTGTTTCAGTATTTCATAACCTGCAAAAAATCCTTTCAGCTCTTTGCATTTTTTTGTATTCTAATATACATAATGAGTCATTCCAATTGCTGCCTCACAGCGATGTTATAAAGGCTCATTCGTTACAATTCCACACTTTATCTATATACATACATACATATAATAACTATATTTTATACAGAAGCACACAAGTGCCTACATGAGTGTCACAGGGTGATCATGTGCCTCGATGGAGACTATTGGAAAAATGAATGTTAAATCCTGTATTCCAATTCTGAGAAACCATTGTATGACCATTTAAAACATTTTGACTTTAATGAGACAGTGAAGAAGTTTTAATACTTTAAAAGTACTTTAATGTACTTGTGAGATCTAAAAATACATATATGTGAATCCCAGTCAAAACTTAAAAAGTAACTTTTACTGAGCTACTAAGTTTGAAAATATTCAAAATAAAATAACCTGTCTTGAAATAACACAGGATACTGGTGTATGTTTTTCCTGTGGGTAATGGCCTTACAGTACTGAGTACTGTATTCTGTAGAAGATATGTGAAACTAATTAATTTAGTGGGACATATTTGAAAAAATACCCATACTAAGTGATTAATATGTATTCAGGATAGATGAATACAGAGGTGATAATAAGAGTATAAAATTTCCATTAACTTTCATTTTGAAATAATTATGCTACTTATAAATTGAAAAGCCACAAGTCAGTTCCATCTTTTTTAAATCGGGTGAACTAAACACTCTACCACATAAATATGCTATATATGTTCTTAGGATATTTTTTTGTCAGCAAATATTTCTAGAACTCTTTCAAACTATTTCAAACATTTTAATTTGGACTCTTATACATACCTCCTTTCAGCTGAATCGCTTCAAGTTTAGCTTGACAGGCCTTGGAGATGGAGTAAATAACTAA
>NW_009722193.1:48437-53754 GCF_000703405.1 Apaloderma vittatum | reverse complement strand
CATCCTTCGGGTACTCAGAAGCTCTTTGTAGGATGGAGTGCGGCGCGCAGGGATGGGGAGGCAGGTGGCAAAACCTCCCTAGTCCGAACTTTGCCTCTGTAGGTGTTTACCTGCCTGGGTCAGCTGGCTCGGACCAGCTGGTTGGTTAAACTGGGCTGGTTTTTGCAGTAGGATGTGGTCTTAGAGGGATTCGTGGCTTCATCTGTGCCTTGGACCTACCTGATTCCTGCCGTGACCTTGAGCAAGAGGTTCTTGTTCCTCCCACTCCGTCATTGCTCCCCGCAAAGCGAATCAGTGCGGCCAGTGGAGGGGCCAGCTAATGTTTTTAAATTAATTGTGGGGCTAATTAGTGCTTTTTTTAAGATAATTACTTCCAGCAGAGTGATGGCTGAGTGTTCCTGCCAGCTCTGGGTACCGTGGATGGGCGCCAGGAGGATGGAGCCAGACTCTTCTCCCTGATGTCCCCAGTGACAGGACAAGGGGCAGTGGTCGCAAACTGGAAAACAGGAGCTTCAACCTAAATATATGGAAATCCTTCTTTACCGGGAGGGTAACGGAGCACTGGAACAGGCTGCCCAGGGGGAATGTGGGGTCTCTGGAGACTTTCAGAACCCCCCCGGATGTGTTTCTCTGTGATCTACTCTGGGTGAGCCTGCTCTGGTGGAGGGGTTGGCCTAGATGATCTTCAGAGGTCCCTTCCAACCCGGAACGTTCTGTGATTCTGTGGTGGGATTGTTCTGCTCCTGATTCGATACTGCTGGCTGCTGAGCCGGGGCCTCTGTGCTGTCCTGTGTGATTTCTGCACATTGGGAAACTGCAGATGAAGCCTCGGAGCTTTCCTCGATGCGTTCCTCCGCTGAAGGAGCGTGGGTGCAGAGCAGCCGGCACCATCCAACCAGCCGAGGGGACGTCGTGTCCTCAGGGCCTCTCGCAGACATCGAGATGTCGGGCGTTTGCCTCCTCTCAGCTAATGCTAAACTTTACTGTGTTACTGTGGCTGGGAGCTGTGGTCTTTGGGAAGCATCCCCAAATTTAGAAACATGGGAGTAGCAGCTTTATTGTAACGAACTTGCTAAAAATAAGGAATGGGATTACAGTCCTAAGCCAGCAGACCTTTCTTGGGACTCCAGGGAAACTGTCCTTTAATCTTCTTTTCTACTTTGTAAGGGGGCTCTGCCTTCTCTCTAAAGCCTCTCTGCTAATCAGCATTAATTTCGTTTAACTCTTGTGATGTCTTGTCCTTTGCTTTACTGCTTGTGTTGCTGCCTCCCAGGTAAAACCCGGCGTGAGTTTAGCAGGCGGGAGCAGACCAAGAAACATTCCTCACCCTAGTGACAACCTCCTGCACCCTCCTTTGGTGACCACCTCGTCTCTGTGTTTATCCACGCTCCCAGGTGTGACACCTCAAATTTGAGGATTCTATATTGAATATATTGTGTTGATCTTGCTGATCGACTCCAGCCCGCTGTGGTTTTGGTAACATGTTCTGGTTAAGCTGGATCCAAAACCCTTTTAGGAGTAACCCAGTGGAGGCGACAGACCTTCTGTGTTACATATTTGGAGACTGGTTGCTCTGAAAATGCCGATATCTGAGCAAACGGGGAAAAACCGATTGAGCTTTTGCTCCAAATTAAATATATACCTGTAACATTCTTTGCTGCAGATTGAAAATGTGCTTCGTGGTTGCCTTGCTGGGCTGGGAACCCAACAGGAGTTTAAAAAAGCTCCGTATCCACCAGATCTAGTTTCTCAGGCTTTTTTTTTGGGGCACTTTACTTGTGGTTTTTGAGGGATTTGGGTTGCTGGAGGGAGCGGAGCTGTGTTTGACGGGGCTGGAGGAGCAGAGAAGCCCGGTGAGGGCAGACTGGCGTGGTGTTAGGGGTGATTCCTTGGGGTCTCAATGCAGAAATCAGCTCTGCTCACCCAGGACATCTTCATCCTTCGCCTCTCTGACCCCAAGCAGCTTCCCCCAAAACCCTGCACAATGCTGGGGGGTGGGCACCTTCCAAAAATGCTCTGTGGGAGCTGGTTTTGCCCCCAGATTGTCAGTTCGCAAGGTGGATGTTTGCTGTGTGCCACCCACAAGGGCCCAGCCACTTCATCCAAAAGCCAAAAGGCTTCCCCCCACAAAATTAAGTCGCGTTTTCCTCTCCAGCAAAAGAGAAAGGAGGCAGGTGGAGACACCTGTGAAGCCTCTTGCTTAATTTTTAGCCTGTTTCCCCAAAGAAATGAGACCTGTGATTGCACCTTGTGTGACTTCTCACTTTAGTTCCGAGCATTTTGGGGGGTAAAAAAAAGGAAGGAGTAAGGTGAAGGAGAGAGTTTCCATCTGCCCCTGACACCCCACCAATGCTCTTTCAGGCAGAGAAGCACCTCCAGCACTGGGAAGAGGGGAGCATTGTCTGCAGCAGTTGAAATTTTGGCTAAAACTGAGATGGAGCGATTTTTCGGGAAGAGTTGTTTCGGTGACGTGTGAGTGGAGCAGTTTTACACCCGGGGTTTTCTGACTAAGAGCCCCGTCTGTTCCTGGTGTTAACATTGGAGGACGAGAGTGGACTGGAGACCTCCTGAAGCTTTCTCCAACCTGGCCTGGGAGGTTCCACACCTCCCCCTGACCCACGGCTCAAACCTGAGCCGTTGGTGCCCGTGAGGGACGTGTGATCCTGGAGGTGGTGTGAAGAAACAGGGACGGTTTTGCCGTTTGCCGAAACACCCAGCGGGCGCGTGCCGGCGCCCGTCGGCGGCGTTTGGCTGCGGCTTTACCGGCCGGGAAGCAGAGGAGAAACCACGGGAGGAGATTAAAGACCAGTGAGAGGTTTTCATTGGCCATCTTAAAATTGCGACTCGGTAGTTAAGGCTTTAGGCAGCTCACAAATAGCCCGGCTTTGTGCCAGCTCGCTCACAGCTGCCAGGAGCTGGGCTTTTTTGTACGGGAGCTGGAAGGGAGTAGAAGCAAAAGGTAAGGATGCGTTGGAGGAATCGCTCTGCTCATTCCTTTTATCCCTTCCCGGTTTGTCTGGGGATGAGTGAAATGATTGTAAGTGATTTTGAGGGGCTTAAAATTCCCCTTATCGGGGCCTGCTGAAGGGAGGATGAAATTTTGAGTCTGGGAGGGGGGAGAGAGAGGAAAACTCTTTTCCCTCTAGCTGGTGTGTGAGTGTCCTCGCTGAGATCTGCAGGTAGGGACTGGGATCAATTCTTGTTGGTGCTGTGGGCGAGAGGGTCTGGCAGGAGCAGAAGAGAGGGAGGGTGCTTTGGACAGCTTGGCAGGGCCCCTCGAGTTCTTTTTTGCAAGCACTGAGTCGCGTTTCGCTGGTGAGGAGGCGCGGGAGGGTGCCCTTCCCTCTCTTGGTATTGAACATTTACCTAAATTTGATCATTTCCATCGATCAAATGTTTAATAAATGTTCAGTGTTTGATCAGTGGAAATTGTCAAAGCTCTAGGGCTAAGGCAGGGTAGGGCAGGTCCCCAAAAAGGAATTCCTGGGGTTTCTTCAGCCTCGTCGTGTTTTTCGCTCCAGCAATGTGACCACTCCTCTGAGATCCCCAGAAAATGTCCAGTCTGGTGGAAATCTCTGGGGCTGCAGCACCCGGAGGATGCTAACAACGAAAAAATAATTTAAAAAACAGTTTTCTTGTAGACGGTGGTCGAGCACGGATGGTTTTACACCCGTTTTAGCTGCTGCTGTCACCTGCTCAGACTTTGTGTGTTCATATCCCGTCCTTCCGTACCTGGATGAGCTCTGGGCAGACGAGTACAAAGCATCCTCGGGGAACGGAAGGAAAACTCGTCTCATTTGCTGCCTCATGGGTGTCTGCTCGATCACAAAGGCTTGCGGGAGGGATTTAGGGATGAAGAGGTATCCAGCTCACGCAAGCTGGGGTCAGGGAGGCAGCCTGGCGAGATCAGCCTGCCGCTGATTTTGTAAGAGACTGCGTTTGGCTTAAGGCCGTTTAAAAAGTGATTTGTGGGGTCAGCGTGACATTGCTGTGATCTAATTTAACATGGAAAGGCGTTGGGCTGGCTGGGTGCTCCTGAGGCCGCGCCCAGCCCGTGGAGTTAAAAAAAAAAGAAAAAAAAAAAAGGGTCTTCGCTGCTTGCTGGAAGTAATTGGGGTTTTTTCAATAGGAAAAATAAGCTTGTTTGATTTGTCCCGCTGTCATCATCACCTCTGGTTTAGAAGCTGCTGAACTGCTGCCGTTGGATGAGGGTCCCCAGTGGCCTCCCCCTGTGCCTTCAGAGAGGATTCTCTTCTTTATCCGTGTGTTGATAATTAACCTTTCTTCCTCCTCAGAGAGGAGACACATGAAAACACCCGTTGGACTTTTTTCCACTTTCTGGGTGAAGAAACCGCAGCAAGATCTGTGTGGCCCCGAGCTGCCTTTTTTTTTTTTTTCCTTTTTTATTTTTCCTGCTTTACCAGGAACTGAACTCCTCTTTCATGTCACCAGACCCCTTGAGCTGGAGCGAGCACTCCAGGAAATATGAAAATGAACCCCCAAAGCGTGTTCGTATCCCGCATCACGCCCGTGTTCGGATTGTGATTTGAGGTTTGGCGGCAAAAAAATGCGCTGAGCTTCTGGGTCTAGGCTTGAGTACGTTGTCTACTTCTGGCAAAGGCTTTGCCTGTGGATGTTTTATCCCAGGAATCCTGTGAGTTTAACCCCAGTCCCTTGAGAAGGAGTGTTCGTGCCGCAGTCCTGCGCTGCTTTTGTTTGTCCAAGGTGTTTGTTCCTCAGGTGAGGCGTGGGGCCAGCGGCGAAGCGAGGGGAAGCTGCCTGGTGGCCTCCGCTGTCTGCTCTCCAGAAACGAGATCCGAGCCCTCGGGGCTTCCAGCCTGGATCTTTTGCAGTGGTACAGAGGTGGAAGCTCCCATTCTCTGCAGCCAGATTGCGAATTTTATAGTAGTTTCAATTTCCTCAGTATTTCCTGCACCCTCAATCACTTCCTATTAGCTCTTGTGATTCCTCGTTATTTCAGGTTTGCAGGCAGAAACTCATATCGGAGGGTAAACAAGAGACTTTTTTTTCCTTCTTTTGTGAGGAAGCCATAACCTTGTTTTATTTCGTAGGTGTTTCTAACCATAGATGTACTTTTCACTCTCTCCAGCTATGCAGGGACCGAGGCCGGTGGTTCTGAGCGGCCCGTCGGGTGCAGGGAAGAGCACCTTGTTAAAGAAACTGCTTAAAGATTACGAGAACATCTTCGGCTTCAGCGTCTCCCGTGAGTGTCCCTACGTCTGCGGGCAAGGCTGCTGCAGGAGTTGGGAAGCAGGCTCTGGGCTGGTAAACCCGTAGCTGTGTTCACAGCCCGAAT
>NW_009722193.1:0-48402 GCF_000703405.1 Apaloderma vittatum | reverse complement strand
GTCCTGGTCTGTCTCTGGGCTCTTAGGGATGTTTAAATAAGTCTTTTACTACTGGTATTGAGCAGCAAATCTAAAATTTGTCTGGAACAGCACCTTTCCCGGGTCTAGTGACTCTCTCCATCTATAAGCACAGCTCAGAGGAGGTGACTTTTTTTTTTTCCTGAGCAATTCTGGACTCTGAAAGTAACAAAAACCTCCCCCAGGCCTCTGCTTTAAAAATCCAATTCTTTCTGTCCACCGGCGGGAGCTGATGAGGATTTTAACGTCCCGAGGGCAGCACGCCGGAGTCTTGGATTTGAAATTAAAGAGTTCTGTGAAGCCCATCTCAACACTGAGTCAGTTCATCCCATCACCCTTATACATTCCTCCTCCCCCCCTTACTCTCTTGCTTTGTTGACCTTCCTCTACATCGGTCACTAAGTGCTGGTCAAGGGTCCTTTCGGTTTTTTTCTACCCGTAACATGAAGATAAGCCCTGGCCGGGCGGCTCGATCCGCTCCCACCAGGCTGCAGGCAGTGCTGCTCCTCCACCCAGTTTTCTTGCTGCAAAGTGGTTTTAAGTATGTAACCAAAATGTGATTTTACTGTCCTAACTCTTTGGGTACCACCCATGAAATCCTTGCTTTAAGATCGGTGAGATCCTGGATTCATTCTACCGTGAAAGGACAAATAAAAACCAGTCGTGTTCCCGGAGATGAAAAAAAGGAAAAGAAGATTTATCTTTCCTTTTTTATGTTTTATGCTCTTGATTCAAGCTTATTTCTCACCTCAATCCAAACTAAATCTTACCATTCTTTACTTTTTTTCTTGGTTTTTTTTTTTCTTTTTGCCATTTAGACTGTGGCAACCAGGCTTTATAAAAACTTACCGGTGATCAGAGCTTTACTGCATTAGATTAACTCCTGCCTGTCCTAAATAAAACAGTCTGTGTTACCTTCCACGATGACCACCAGCTCCTTTTTGGTTTGCAGAGCCTGCCCATAAAATAAATCTAATTTAAATTACTACTTCCAGCGGCGCTCTGAGGCTGATTTATTCCCCTTCCTCCCACAGGAGTTTGCCTTTATTCATTAAATCTGGCTGTTTTAAGCACCTGCGCTGTGTGATCTTTTAAAATGAAGATAACTCTGCGAGGTATTGATTATTTTTAGATTATCTAAGGACCTTCAATTACATCCTGCGCGTCGCCGCGCGTTACACTAGCTCATTCCAGCAGCTTTGATCATTTTAAACAGAAGGTCAGTTTACTGCGTGGTTGGGTTAAGCTTTAATTTCTTTGATGCTGTTACTTCCTTGGGTGATCTGCAAGATTTACGAGGCTGTTTCGTGGTGGTTTTTTTTTTTTTCTGACAGATACCACGCGGCAGCCGAGACCCGGCGAAGTAAATGGCAAAGGTGAGCGGTCACGGCTGGGCTTGTCTCGTCCGACTTGGCTGATAATTCCTCTGAAAAAAATTGAGTTTTCATACGAAGCACATGCATGAATCCCCACTAGCAGATAAGTTAGCCCTGCATTTACATTTTTAAGGTGCATTTCCTTACCCAGACACTCAGTAAAGATCTATTTGAGAGCGTGGATGTATGTGTGTTTAGAAATACACACGTGTACACACGCTTCTGTTCTTTATGTCGGTGGCAATGAGCCTGTTTTCACTCTGGAAGGGAGAGAAATGTTCCCTTTTAGTTCGTTTGATTTTGATGTTCCCTTTTATCTCTCTCTCTCATCCCATTCTAGTCTTTAATCATAAATGCTTTCAAATTAAGGGCCTTGGCAGCCCGGCTCTAACGTGTTCCACACCTTGGGGATGGAGGGAAGGTCCCTATTGCTCCAGAAAGGGGAGAAGTTATGAAAAAGCAGCATTTTTGGGCCCACAGAAAGCTCCCAACACGTTCTGAGCAGGTGTCTGAGCACCAGTTGGTGTGGAGAGGGGATGCTGAATGCAGCAATTAGGAAGTGGGTATTTGCCGTCTGCCAGTGTTGCCCAGAATAGATTTTAAGTTCTTTCTCCCCTGAGCACCTGGACGTGTCGTCTTAACTCTGAACTTTCCCTTCCAAGCCGTTAATTTCTGGCTGTGTTTCCTGTTCTCCCTGTATCCAGATTACCACTTTGTGACCAGAGAGGTAATGCAGAAAGAAATCGACGCCGGGGAATTCATCGAGCACGCGGAGTTCTCCGGAAACATGTACGGGACGAGGTACGAAGCTTGTCAAGATGATGGTGAAGGAAAAAACCATTTTAACTTTCCTTTTGATAACAGGGCCCTCGTCAGCTTTATCAAGGTGGCAGAATCGCCTCTCGCAGAGGCAGCTGCTCATAATTAAATCCTTGTCGTGTTCTGAGGTTCTCCGTACCCTCCTCTGGTGTTTGAGGGTTGCAGAAGCAAATCATATTCTTAACGTTTTTCTTGCACGGGGGTGATTTTCAGCCTCTTTATGCTCTTAATATCTTCCAAGTGCTTGCAGAGAACAGTGGGCAGAGCGGGAACTTCCTCTCATTGTCCCTGCCTTACCCTAACGGGCTGAATACGATGAATTCAGGAGAAGTGACCATTTCTGTACCGACTTGTGAAACAAATCCGTGTGCCGCTTTGGCGAAGCGGTTGCTTACGAGTAAATAAATCGCCCGGCACCCCAGGCTGGGGTTCAAGCGTGAGGGGCTTTTTAAAATACCGTTGCCCTGGGCCTTGGAGCTCATGATCAACAAAACACGAAGCTGCAGTTAGAAGTCAGATACAGAATTATTTTGAGAAAACCGCAGTACTGTAGTAAAGGTCCTGCTAAGGAGGAAAGTTCAATGTACCTCATGATACTTATTTTGAAGGAAATTTGACTGAAATTCTTTTCGAGAAGACTTAACGTTTCTTTGAGAGCTCAGTGTGCTTTTCTGGAGGATTTTTTTTCCTTCCAAGGATGGTTTTTTTGTGGGAGCTGCTGGTGTAAAGCGCCCACACTTGAACGTGCTCTGAAGGAACCCTTGTTGGTGATGTTGCATTTCTGTAGCATTGCTCAGGGCAGCCTAGTGGAGGTCTGGGTCTGGCCTTCCTCCTTCTGAGGCCGACGGAGGAGCACAATCCCCTGCCCTGGCCTCGATAACGTTGCTGGTTTGGCAAGAGAAACGAAACCTCACGGCTCATCTTCCAAATACCCAGAGCCAAGGAGAAACTGAGTTCAGACTCCTTAATCCCTGGCTTCATCCTGCGTAGGACTGGCTTCCGTCCTGCACGTGTCTCCTGCTTAATCCAGCGCGGGGCAGACGGCTGCTTTCCGATTCCCGACACATAAGTGGAGTTGATTTTTGGTGCCTTTTCCTTGGGGTGGCTGCTGAGGAGGCATCTCAGCCAATTTCCTTGCAATTTTCACTGATTCGGTACTTGAACCAAACTAGATGATGCGCCTGGGTTTGTTTCCAAGGTGCTTTTCTCCCTGGGTGTGCAGGGCAAGAGGCTGAAATTTACCCAAACCACCTCATTTGCAACCAAAAGAAGTACAGAAACTCTCCAAGCCTCTATTTCCTCTAAAATTGCCCGAGGAGGTTTCTAATCAGGGGTGTGATAAAAAGGAGTCCCTCGTGCTTGTCAGAATAGTTGAAGTTTTGACAAATCCTTTGTGCTCGCTAAATCTCATCGGTTCATAATAAAAAATAACAAAGAATTAAGAGCCCTGAAAGGGACAGCACACAGAAACCAGAATTTCTTTGAAGCCGCCTTAAATTAGAGGCTGAAATCAGGAGGGCAGGCGTGGGATCGATCTCTCTGGGCTCTGACAGCTGCTGGCTCTTTGCAGATTGGTTGTAGTGGCGACACCAGGCAAAACCTGCGGCTTGCACGCAGCAAACCAAACTGCTTTGGGGAGGTTTTTTACCAAACTGCTTTGGGGAGGTTTGTTGTGGTTTTGCAGTGGTTGAGGCTTAGATCCAGGCTCTCTCTGCTGCCCCACTTGGGCAAGGCAGAAAACCTCTGTGTTTGTCTAGGGCGTAGGGGCTGGACTCACAGCTTTGCTTCAGCTTTCTCCTTCCTCTTGGGGTTTGTGACCTGCGTTGTGGGACCTCCCAGGTCAGGAGGAAAGTCACCAGCCACTGTAAAATCTTCTTGTAATCTCTTCGGTCGCTGTGTGACTTCCCGAGTTCACGACCTCAAAACCTGCAGTGCCAGCCCTGAGCTCCTGGCAGGGACCTCTCTCTCTCTGTGCTGTCCCATCACACCACGGAGCTCTGGGTTGAAGACGAATCTGTGCCCAGAAATGTGCAAATACTGCCTGAAAATTTCGTCCAGGTACCTCCAGTGCACCAGGAGAAGCACTTTTCAAGCGAGAATTGGAGGTGTTCAGGAACAAGCTCACCGTTCCCCCACGCTGGGGAGAGAGTCCTTCCTGTTGTCTTCAACGACATATGAGAGCCATCACTGACAAAGCATTTTCTTTTTCCTCTGCCCTCAGTAAAGGTGCGGTGCAGGCTGTTCAGGCCCAGAACCAGATCTGCGTCCTTGACATCGACATCCAGGGCGTGAAGAACATCAAGAAGACAGACCTGAACCCCATCTACATCTCCGTGCAGCCCCCGTCCCTGGACATCTTGGTGAGCGACCGCCTCCCTTTGCCGTTAGGCGGTTAGAGGTAATCAGCGTCTTGCTCTGAAGCAAGGGGGGGTTCCCCTCTCCTCCTTGATTCATCTGCATGTTTTTAAGGGCCGTAAAGCAGGTGGGGAGGACATTTCTGAGCACACCCGTCCTCTCAGCCCAGTCCAAGCCCCCCAGCCTCGGCTCCCAGGGATAAAACTTCCCAGGCTCTGTTTTTTGAGTCCCTGCTGTGCAGTTCCCACACCTGCATTGGGGTAGAGAGTCTATTGCAGCCTTGGCCAACCTTTAAAAACCTCGATTGTGCTCAGCGCTGGGGAAAGGAAGAGATTTTTGCCTCCAGAAAGTTAAATCAAGGGGGGCTGGTTCTTTGCAGCACCATAAACCCTGTCCTCCTCTGGTCTCTCGGGGCCCTGTACAGCAGCGATTGCGACGTGCCTTTCGCAGAAATGAAGTTGCTGTTGTGGTTTGGAGAGGGATGTGGGCACACATGTGTGACCTGCTGAAGCCACACGAGTGGCAGTGAAGGGCCTGGGCTCTCTCCTTGTGCTCTCAGTCGAGCTGTGTTACTCGTTGAGTTTGCACAGGAGGGAGCCAATGGTGCCAGATGCCCGAGCCCAGCAGAGAGATTTTATCTCCCAGCAGTACCTGCAGAAAAAACCAAACAAACTCAAAACAGAACAGGAGGAGGAAAAAAAAGAGAAACTGAGGACTCAAGCTCTGGGTAGATCTTGAGCCCAGCCTCAGCTTGGTTTGCTCTGGGCTCTGACTGAGGCCTCTTGCCCTTTGCAGAGCGATATTTCACGTGCCCAGGGTCGCCAGCAGGCAGCGCTGGCTGGTGGGGTGGATGGTGATTTCCTTGTGCTGCGTTCGGAAAGGTAATTTCTTTAATACGTTTGTCATTTGGTTTAGGAAAAAAGATTACGTGACCGAAAGACTGAGACAGAAGAAAGTTTACAGAAGCGTTTGACTGCGGCCCGTGTAGATTTGGAACTTAGTAAGTGCCTTAAAGTGATTTGCGTGGGGAGAGGGGTTGCACTGGCGGCGTAGGAGCAGGGATATCGGGCTTGTGTTCTCCGAGGAGCGCTGGCAGGGCTTGGGCATCGGCCGAGTTTGATCGGAGCACCGCGCTGCGTCGCTTCCCACTGCAGTTCCTTGTGAGCAGCTGGCACAGAAGCGTGTTAGCCGTGGCTGAAATACTAATATTAAAGTGCCACGTGAAGGATGACACAGGGAAAGCTGAGTGGTGAGGTCGACACACCAGAGGGACAGGATATCATCCAGAGGGACCCTGGGCAAGCTGGAGAAGTGGGCCCATGAGGTTCAACAAGGCCAAGTGCAAGATCCTGCACCTGGGTCAGGCCAGTCCTCATTATCAGTACAGGCTGGAGGTGATGTGCTAGAGAGCAGCCCTGAGGAGAAGGACTTGGGGGTGTTGGTGGGCGAAAAGCTGGATGTGAGCCACCAATGTGCGCCGGCAGCCCAGAAGGCCGATCGCATCCTGGGCTGCATCGCAAGAAGCGTGGCCAGCAGCTGGAGAGAGGGGATTCTGCCCCTCTGCTCTGCTCTGGTGAGCTGCGCCCAGCTCTGGAGCCCTCAGCACAAGGAGGACACGGACCTGTTGGAGCGGGTCCAAAAGAGGCCACAAAGATGATCAGAGCACTGGAGCACCTCTCCTGTGAGGACAGGCTGAGAGAGTTGGAGTTGCTCAGCCTGGAGACAAAAAGGCTCTGAGGAGACCTTAGAGTGGCCTCCCAGTGCCTGGAGGGGCTACAGGAAAGCTGGGGAGGGACGTTTACAGGGGAATGTAGTGACAGGAGGAGGGGCAACGGTTTTAAGCTAGAGCAGGGTAGATTTAGAGTAGGCATTAGGAGCTCTTTACTCTGAGGGTGGTGAAACACTGGCACAGGCTGCCCGGAGAGGTGGTGGAGGCTCCATCCCTGGAGACATTTGAGGTCAGACTTGATGGGGCTCTGAGCAACCTGATGGAGTTAAAGATGTCCCTGCTTACTGCAGG
The DNA here is from genome assembly GCF_000703405.1 of Apaloderma vittatum. Lineage (NCBI taxonomy): Eukaryota > Metazoa > Chordata > Aves > Trogoniformes > Trogonidae > Apaloderma > Apaloderma vittatum. Next base: position 41,814 of record NW_009722193.1, on the reverse strand, counting down.
GGAGTTGGACTAGATGGCCTCTAAAGGTCTCTTCCAGCCCAGCAGATTCTGTGATTCTGTGATTCTGTGTTCTAACTCCTCTGTCCTTGCCTCCTTCCCCAGGTAGAGAGCCTGGCCTGTTTGACCTGGTCATTATTAATGATGATTTAGAAAAAGCCTATTCGGAACTGAAGGAGATGCTCCTGGAGGTGAGTCACTGGGGGCTTTTCCGTCTCACTCCCCGGGCAGGCGTGACCTCTGGGCTGAGCAGGTCAGGGTCTGTCTGTCTCTTGGTCCTGTGATGCTGTGGAGCTGGTCAGAGGAGATGATCTCTCCTGGTCTGCAGAGCTGTGAAGCTCTTCAAGTTGTTCCCAAAGAGCAGCAGATGCTCAGTTGTTTCCCTGATCTCCTTGCAGGAAATCAAGAAGACTCAAGAATCCAGGAAGTCCTGAGCTGAACCTGCTTGGACCTCTTAACTTTGCACATCATTCCCGAAGCACGTCGCACCGTTTTATTCCGAGAGACATTCCCTTTTTAGGCCAATCCTCCTCCCAAGTTACTCTAGGATGTTTCTATTAAAAGGAAAAAACGAAACCCGGTCGCGCTCGTGTTTCTGTTCCCTGCGGGCTCTCCCAGATTCGGACCTCGGGGCAGAGCCGTTCTGTGAGGCCGTAGAGGAGCTGCCTGGGCGGCTGCGGCCCCAGCGTGTAGCTCAGGATATTTGTGGATTTTTTTTATTATTATTTATTTTTTTTGCATTATTTGTGGAGGTACACATCGTGCCACCTAATGCCACTCGACAAAGTGCGGAGCTATTTAGATTGATAAACCCCCGTTTCCACCTGCAGGTGGCTGGCTCCTGATGTCACAAGTGTCAGCGCCCTCTTGTTCCCTCTGGTTCCTGCTTCCTTGTCAGACGTGGCCACAGCTTTTCCAGGCGTTGCCGATCCGTCTGTGCCTGCCACCCTCAGCCTCCCGCGGCCTCGTGGCGGCAGAGCAGCGCGTCGGCACGGCCCTTGGGAACACAAGGGTTTGGTTAATAAGCTGAGAGGAGATGGGAATGGTCACAGGATACGATCTATCCACTGTCCTTTTTTCTGAGAGGAAGAGCACTGCGAGCTGCTCCTCCACCATCCTGTAATCACGTCTACTTGTCGTTCCACTCGAGCTTAGACGCCGGTAGATCTTTAGATGCACTTATATCTACAAATTGAGGGAGAAAAGATTCCTTTCCCAAGCTGTCCGGCTTTTTTGGGCAGCAATAAATCCTTTTTCCTAGGAGGGTTCCAGCCACTGTCTCTCACACAGGTCTCTGGCTTGAGATGTGGAGAGCTTTGCCCGACGAGGGCTGGGAAGATGCTTTGTGCTTTTTCCTTCAGCCTTGATCTTCTCGTGTCACTTCTGAGCCCGTTGGTCCCTCCAGCAGGTTGTACCCTGAGCCGCCTCAGAGAGGGCGGTTTCTCACGGAGCCCCTGTGCTCGAAGCCACCCCAGCCTTCACCAGAGGTGAGTGTGGGAGCGAGATGAGAAATGTCACAGGTGGAACCTCCAGGTGGTTTCCCTGGTGTTGGCCTGCAGGGAAGGAACAGTTACCACCAGCTGTACAGAGCAACCAAACCGGACAGACCAGGTTGGACGGGGCTTTGAGCGACCTGGTCTGGTGGGAGGTGCCCCTGCCCGTGGTGGAGGGGTTGGAACGAGATGATCTTTAAGGTCCCTTCCAGCTCAAGCCATTCTGTGATCCTGTGATTGAAACAGGTAGATCCAGCTGGACCACACAGCACCGGGCTGGGGTGGTTTCTCACCAAAACCACTTGTTGCCAGGGCGGGCTCCTACCTTACGCTCAGCTCCCTTGGGTTTCATCCTCTTCCTACCCCAGCTCTCCAGTTTACCCAGCTGCTCCACTCCAGCTCAGCACACGTCACCTCCTAATTTACCAAGCTCCATCCTCCACGTTGTGGACCCCAGTAAGCAGAACCAGGCCTTGGGCAGCCTGGCTCGCATTCAGAAGGATGATTTGATGATTATTTTGATCGTTTACCTCTCCTGGGCTCCTTTAAATACACCTTTCCTAGCGTAGAGGGAAATCCTCCTTTCTGTTGTCACGAGTTTCACGTCGCGAGGTTCTAGCTTGGGGTAAACAAGCGGGAAAATACTTCCCCCTAAATATTTTCTGGGCTGGACTTTTCCCAGCACCCAGCAATCCCCACCCTGACGGTGCGAATCGCTGCGGCCAAGCTCTTCCCGCGCTGGCAAATGACACACACCTGGGCTGGTGGTGGGTTTGGTTTTGTGGGATTTTTCGTCCCTCAATCGTGAGATTTCGTTCTGAGGGATGCGTTTGCAATGGGGAAATGTCCCCTCTAGATGGCAGAAATGCCAGCAGGAAAAGAGCAAGAGGGAAACGCCGAGGTGCAAGGACACGGATTTCTGGCTTCAGTCTGGTGGTCTCCGGCCATCGTGTTGAGACCTGCGGTGCCGTCACCAGATGGAATTGCCCAGCCGCTGCCTCCTCAACCTTTTCACCAGCGCCCCGAGAGCCGTGTGGCTGCCAGCCCCGAGCCCAGCCTCCGCGTGTCCCTCCGGGAGAGGTGAGTGGTACCCGGGAAGGGATGATGCTCATGTGGCATCACCACCAACGCTTGGAAAACGGGGAGCAAAAAAACCAAACCCCAAACGACGCAAACTCACTTAGATGGCTCGAATCCTCCTTCCCTGGTGGGAACAGGGAGGGAAATCCTAAATAACCCGCCCTGGATCGGGTGACCCGCTTTCCTAGCGGCCACCGCTCGCGTCTGACGGACCGAAGCAGCAGATGCCCAGCGTTAACGCGAGGTGACGGGGCGGCCGTCGGGATGGCGGAGGGACCGGGAGCAGGTTGCCGGAGGCCAGGCTGGTCGCCGAACGGGTGACAAATTGCCACGTCCTCCAAAACAGGGGGGGTCTGTTTTATGAATTGCATTTGCAAACACAAATATGTTTCTGGTACCGGCTCGTTAGGGATGCGGCCACCCCCGCAACCCTGGGGCAGGCAAGGACCGTGCCGAACATCGCGGTGGCTGCTGAAATCGGGGTCCTACAAAACCCCGAACGGAGGCTCCTGGTGCTCAACGTGGGGCTGGGGGTGGGATCGAGGGATCAGACTGGGGCAAAGTGAGGGCACAGGAGTCTCCATGCCCAAGGGATTAAAGATATTGGTCCTGGGAGACTTTATTTCCCACCTAAGAGATTTTCCAGGTGGGAAGGTGATGAATATATCAAATCAACGGGTTTGAGGTGTTTTGGAATGAAGGGCAAAAGGGAGCTGACACTGTCAAATGAGCTTTTATTTAGCTATTGCGAAAACCTCATCACCTAGGGGGTGAAATTTGGTGTTTTATTTGAGTTGGGTTTTTTTTTCCTGGCATCTGAGTGGTTTTGGAGGAAGCCTGGATTTTCAAGCTTCTTTCCACATGACTGCAAAAAGGCACCGCAGGGCAGAGACATCCTGGGAAATAATTGGGCGGCCGGCGTATAAAATAAGCAAAGAAGGGGGAAAAAAAATAAAAATAGGAATTACTGTGGTTTTCTTGCTTGCCTGTCGGTGTCCGGCTCAGTCTGTGTGTCTGCTTCCAAGTGCGAGCGTGAAGGATTTAGCATTCTGGCTGGAAAGGTGTGATGGGATGTGCTCACACCGGTGTGAGGAGTAGGACTGTGGCTGCAGAAGGAGTTACTGGAGGGAGAAAAAACTAATTGTGAGCCAGCCTGGGCTCCTCACACGTATTTAGGACCTTCCAGAGAGATCGTTCAGCACGTCAGTGGCGTTACGGCATGGCTGAGGTGTCTGAGGCCGCCAGATAACAGCAATTCTGGCAAAAAAACATTTTTTTCTGCCATATCCAGTGCCCGCGTTTCCATCGGCACGCAGCAAAGCTCTCCTAGGAAATCCTCCAGCAGCCTGCGTGGCTTCAAACGGAGCAGAGGGCTTTGCTACAGGGGTTTCAGGGTGTCATCCCCTGCCCTGGGGTCCCCGCTCTGCAGCAGAACTGGGGATGACGCGGTCCCTGCCCAGGGGATGCTGATGCCCTTTTTTGTGTTTCCCGCAGGACAGCGAGGTGACCCCCGCTTGCCGGCTGCTGCTGCCTCACGCTGAGACACCCACCAGCACCGCCGACACCAGGTAGGTCCTATAAAAGCACAACAGCTAATAAGCAGCGCGGGGGCTAATATATGGAATCACTATGGTTGGATAAGATCTTCAAGATCATCAGGTCCAACTCTGCAGAGTTCTACCAGGTCAACTTCTAAACCCTGTCCCCGAGCACCATATCTAGACGGCTTTTAAATACATCCAGGGATGGTGATTCAACCACTCCCTTGTCTTTTGATAACTCTGTCAGTGGAGAAGTTTTTCCTAATGTCTCCCCTAAACCTCTCCTGGAGCAACTTCTTCTTGCACTCTTGGTTGTAACTTGTGAGAAGAGACCAACACCCACCTGTCTACAACCTCCTTTCAGGGAGTTGTAGAGAGCGACAAGGTCTCCCCTCAGCTTCTTTTTCTTCAGACGAAACAACCCCGAGTCCTTCAGCTGCTCCTCCAAACACTTGTTCTCCAGATACTTCAGCAACTTCATTGCCCTTCCCCTGGATCCTTTCCAGCACCTCAATGTCTTTCTCACTCTGCAGTGCCCAAAATTGAACATAGTACTCGAGGTGCAGCCTCAAGTGGAGCCCAATGGCACCTGATCTGACAAGGATCGGGTCAGGTGAACACATCACTCCTCTGGGGCTTGTTCTCCCGGCTGCTGGAAACCAAGACGTGAGGGAGGATCGAGTTTTCTCTGTAGCACAGTGTCGGGAAGCGTCCTGTCAGTACGTGATGCTCCAAGGTAGGAGTTGTGCCATCGCCGCATCCATCTCAAGGAAAAGAGCTGCCCTGGCATCTGGACCGGGAGCTGGGATGCTCCTTGCCTTGTTGTATTTGGGTCAGCCACATCAACTGGATGTGCACGTGGGTCATCCCGAGAGAGCGTGGGATGCTGATCCATAAAAACCTGACCGGCTCCAGACAGGACCGCACACACCGCCAGGAGCGTCAGTCGGGGCGAAACACCGTCATCGACACCATGCTCTGCCTTTCTAGAGCTCAGCCCCACTCCCGGGCTTCCAAAAATGGGAGAAAAATGGGAAATCCAGTACAGGCTCAGCTTCTTCTGACAATAGCAGCTGTGACTTTGCTCATCCAGGATGTGACTCCAGCCCCGCAAATAGCCAGAAGCCATCTGCAATTCAGATTACACACGGCGGCAACTGGTACAACCGGACACTTTGGAAATCAGGGCTACATCCCCCTCCCGACGCCTGATTTCTCTCCCCCCAGGCATGAAAGGAGAGAGGAATAGGATGTTTTCCTGGCTTTTGCTTTCCCCGTTCCGTCTGCCAGAGATACAAGGAGGCAACAAAAAGAAGGGAGGCAGAACAGGCAAAATGCCCGATTGAGCTCCAAGAATTTATATATTTTATTTCATTGCCTTGTAGAGGGAATTATTTTAGTGAACCCATATGGGAAGTGGGACCAATGGGCACAGGGAAGGACCAGGCGACTGCTCCCTTGCCATCAGCCCTGCAGTGGCCAAGCCCTCGGTCCAACGTTGTTGCAGATATTTCTCTTTTTTTTCCTCCTGTTTTCTCTCAAGCAATTCTCGCTGATGGAAAGCAAAGGTGCCTACGTGGTGGGCCTCCAGCCCCAGGGGTGGCCCTGGTTCCCTAACACAAAGCTGGCACAGAGGTGATGGAGACTGAGCCCTGCTGGGAAAACTCTCCAGAGAAAAAGAACTCAATGGGATTCTCCAGTCCCCCGCCCCGTTAAAACCAGCAACGTGCTGGCCTGGATATACTGGGTATAGGATGAGAAAAAAAGAGGAGGCTTGTCATTTTTCCTGGTTGGAAGCAGAGGCTGCTCGAGCTGTTCATGGTGACGGTCCCACAGATGCCTCCAGGACACGGCGGCGTGGACCGGAGAGAGAAAAGCAACACGTGGATCCAGGCGGAGAGGGGACACCGGTGTCACTGCCCACACCGGGGGGTAATCACTCCCTGCGAGGAGCCACAGCCGGCTCCTTTTTTTAAAATTTTTAAAATTTGTTTTCAACACACTGCATATTTTTATTATTTTTTTTTCCCCACCCCATCAGTCCTCCAAAGCTCGGGCGCTGCTGCTCCTTGGGGCCGTCACGCTGCAGCCTCGCCCCATCAGCTTTAGGACCTGCTCCTAACCCACGGCCAGCAGGCAGCAAACAGCGCAAACGGGCCTCCTGTGATAGAACCTCTGGGCTCTTTGCTCTTTTTATTGCTGAAATCCAACCCAATTGCCTTGGTCCTACCCGTTGTGGTCGTAGAGAGGAAATTTCACCGGTCTTGCAGCAGCTCATGGGGTTTCTAAAGACAAGCAGCATCTTCCTTCGTGCTCTCTCATTGTCTCATCAGGAAACCCGCCGCCTCTCTGGTCCCTGGGTGCTTCTGAGAAGAGTTTGGCTCCGTTTCTCCCCACCCTCCTGCTAAGAGTTGCATTTATCCATAAGGGTTCCCCTTCCCTGAGCAACCTGATCTAGTGGGAGGTGTCCCTGCCCATGGCAGGGCGTTGAAACCAGATGATCTTTAAGGTGTCTTCCAACCCTGCCAATTCTATGATTCTCTCTTCTGGGCTGATCAGACCCAGCTCAGCCTCCCCTCGTCCATCCTATCCTCCAGCTCTGACCGCCCTGGATGCAGCATCCAAATGCAAACTCCCTGGAAGGGCCACAGAATCGCCCAGATTGGAAAAGACCCGTTAAAGCCATTGAGTCCAATCATTAACCTAACGCTGACAAGTCCGATCCCTACAAACCACCCACCCAGAGCATCCCTCTGTTTTATCAGCGAGGTGTTAACACCCGATCCCAACCCAATCTGCCCGTTGCTTTTGTACCCCTGATAGATTTTATCCCCTTTCCTTCCCCTTTTATAGGAACCTCACGCCAGGCTATAGCGTTAACGGTGCCGGCACGGCAAAACTGCGATCTCTCCACTCCCCAGGTCTGTTAGCCTGCTCTAGGAGGAAAATAAAAGTCTCCAGCAATAGGATGAAGCCTTGTGGGAGCTTGCAGAGGAGCAGAAGCTTCGCCTCGCGCCACCACACGCAGGACCCGCCACTCTAAGGGGGGGACAATGCCAGCATTGACCGCGGGCGCTGAAACGCTGCCGTATTGTGCCTGGCAGAGAGATGCCCGGCAATAATCGCCTCCTCCTTGGCTTTGTTGCAGAGGTCGAGGCCGGTCGTGCTGCTGCAGGGCTTCTCCTCCCGCCCTGAACGTCCCCGGTTATGCGGTGAAGACCCGCAGCTCGGACGCACCGTGGTGGTTTGTGGTGTTTTTTTTTTTCCTGGCTGTGAAAGGTAGGTCTGGTCTAATCGCTTCCTTGCCGAGACGCGACTCTGGCGGGGGTATCGCTGACGGGGAGAAAATGTGGATTTGGGGACAAAAGGATGCTCTGTTCCTCATCCCAGGAGGGAACGTCACTCTTTCATTAATCCTTGTAGTATATTTTATATATTTTATATTGTTTCGCATTTTATACCGTGGATTTTTTTACATTTCGTTCGGATATAATGCATCGAGCGCCGTGCAAATTGCATTATTCCTTTTTATGCCTCTAAAATGTATTAAATACGTACTGAAGCTACAGAAACCCAACCCCACTCAGGGTCTGGGCAAATCCTTACACTTTAGATCCAGGGTTTTGCTTGGAATTGTTTTAACCAAGGCTGAATGAGAGTTCACGCTGGGTTAGAGACGCCGAAGCTGAGATTTTTAAGCATATTTTAAGTTGTTTCCAAGCCAGGCACCCTCAAAAGGATTTTCCCAAGGTGTTTCTGCTGAAGGTGTTTTCCTTACCTCAAAATCTGCTTGATAACCTCCAGTCTGGGCTGAAAAGTTTGGTTTGTGACCGTGTCAAGGGCAGCACCAGCTGCAGGAGCAAGTGCTGGGGTGATGCCTCCCCCCTCCCTCCTCTTCCATCCCCCCCGAGCATCCTACGAGCTAATTTCCTCTTGCAAAACCCCTTCTGGGAACCCGTCTTCCCTGCGCGGTCAGCCGGGCTGTTTCCCAGCTTGTTCCTCCCCTGAAGCAGCTGGAGAGAAGAAACACACTTGAGAAATTAAATGAGAGGATTGAAAACTCAGCTGCCCCATCCCAGCTGTGCTGGGGGGAGCAAGGACATCCCTTCTCCTTAAAAACTGGGAAAAAACAAGTTATTCTGAGTAGTTTTACACAGTCGGTGCTGCTTAAGAAATGCCAAGGGACATGCAGTGGGTCCTTGTAGGATTAGGGGCTTGAGGAGCCACCAGATTTTAAAAGTTTAGTGACATCTTTGTCCTGGATTTGCTGAATTTTGAGGGGGAGGTGGTGGATTTCTTTAATGGCAGCGAAGAAAAACCTTGCTGATTTGGACTCCCAGGAGGCAAACGTCGCCTCGCAGCAAGGGGCTTTTAAAGGAAAACATCAATTATTGCGAGATCGGCCATAAAAATCCTGCGAGCTGGCAACACGGAGGAACAGCCAACACCGCGCCAAAGGTCGCGCCTCCAGGCGGGGGCAATTATTTCATCGCCCCTCTCCGAGCAGAGACCTGCCTGGGGAGGCCAAACCTTCTGGCGGAGAGCAGAAGGGGCTTGGGGAGGCAGAGAAAGTCCCTTCTGTCCCCTTCCAGCTGCTGTTCTTTCCAGCTGTTCTCCTTTCCAGCTGTTCTCCACGATGCTTCCAGCTGCTTCCCCCCCCTCCTCCCCATAAGACGGGGCTGAGAAGGGAGCAGAGGGATGAAGAGGGGCTGGCAGGAGCCCCTGGCCAACATAAAATACCTAAAAATGTAAAATCCGAGCAGCAGGAGCTGCTTTGGATATAAAAATCGGGAGGGAAGAAGCTTTTGCTGCTGCTGCAGTCTCTCAGCTGTTTGCAGCCGACTTTTTCCTTTCTGCTTCACCTCTGTTTGAACCACAAAGGAAAAGAAAATCCCAACGAGAAGAAAGCTTTTCTTATCCTGTGGAAGCACCTCCGCTTTCCACCCCCCCTCTCCTGCTCCCGGGAGCTCCCTTTTTGCTATTAATAGCCCTAAACCCTTCGACAATTTGAATTACTTGATCATTTCTTTTTTTCCCCCCTCTTTAAGAATTTCTCTTGGCTCCTTAAAGCATCACTGCACTCTCTTTATTTTTTTTTCCTGGATTTGTTTCTGGGGTTGCCGATGAGGAAATTAGTAAAAGGAAGGGAAAAGAAATCCGGGGAGCGACGGGTTTTGCGGCGTCGGAGGTCTCCCGTGTCTCGGGAAGCTTTCCCGGCTGGAGGTTTCTCCACGTCATCGTCTCCAGGCTGGTGCAGCGGGACGAGAGCTCGGTCCGGAGGGGTGGGAGGGGAGAGGAGCGGCCGCCGGGAAGCTCTGCCCGCGGCTCCGCGCACCGCGCTGGGGAAGGATGGGACGTTTTTGCGAAGAACTGAGCCCAGCGCTTCTCCGTACGTTACTTTTTTGTTTGTGGTTTGTTTTTTTGGTTTTTTTTTCTCTCTAATTCTGATATTTTTCCGGCTGCTTTTATCTTGGCTGCTTCCCGACACTTCACAGACCCCTTCTCTCTGCTGGGATCCACCTCTGCTCTCCTCTTTGCTCTTCATTTTCTGCCTTTTCCCCATCACTCGGGTGGGGAACACGTTTGCTACGACCCCCTTCACGTATCTCCTTTCCTGCTGGGGCTAAGAGATGGAACATCCCTATTTGGTGTCGCTTCATGTGTGATTTATGTCAATATAAATCATCCCCCGGGGCGCGGCGCGGTGCAAATCCAGCTCTGGGGAGTTTGGGGTTAAAACGTTGGTGGTTCTGCTTTTTCCTCATCGAAATTTTTATGTGCTCTGGGACTTTCTGGCCAGTCCCCCTCCCGAACATCCTGCCCCACATCTCAAGCCACCAGCAGTGGGGGGAAAGAAGACGTTTCGGGGTTTGGTTTTCCTGCTAGTCCTGCTCTTGGTTCCTTGGGTTGTGTTTTTGAGACTTCCCACAGCAAATTTTGGGGTCTGCAGCCTGCTTGCTTTTGGAATTCATCGCAAGTTGGGCTTCAAGGACCAGGCACAAGCAGAAACGAGCGGCTGTAGGAGCTCAGCCCAGCAGAAGACGCAGTTTTGCAGCTGCTGTCTCCAACCCGTGGACAAAAGGTCCATTGATAAGTTTCTTCTCTATAAGGTGCTTTTGTGTCGTATTATGGTGTTGGGTTTTTTTAAATAATAGCCCAGGATGTGAGCGCACTTTCCATCCTCGCATCTCACAAAGGGTGCCTTCTCTCCTGTGCAGCTGGGGAAACTGAGGCACAGGGGGCGGGCAGTAGCTTGGCAGTATCACCACCCACGGGAGCTGCTCTTTGGTGACTTCATCTTCTTGGCCAAAGAGAAAACTCTCCTGTTGGTGACCAAACACACTGGATACTCGTCTGGGGCGAGATCTCCTTCTCCAACTTGTATCTCCCATCAATGCTCTTAGGGCCTTGGCTGTATCTCATTCAGAGATGCTGTTGCATTTCTGCAGCCCTTATCAAATCCATCCTCATCAAAATCTCAAGATCTTCCTTGTGTGGTTGATGGGTCACCCTTAGCTACACCCCTCCTAGCTCCAGGTCACTGCTGCAGTTGTAGCGACCTTGGTTGCAGCCAGCGTTTGCACCAACGCTGGTGACCAGCCATGGTCCTTGCTCCCAGAAAAAGGAAAAATAGAGGAGTTTGTGCGAGGCTGCTGCAACCCAGGGCTGTAGTAGGTGAGGACAGGGGCCTGGTGATGTTTTTTGGTGTTGAGAGTGGGGCTTGAAGGGTCTCCTGAGTCCTCCTGGTCCATTCTGCTCCCCATGCGTGGCATGGAGGCGCTGGGGGCTCTGTCTCCTCCCATCCAAAAATGCCCCCTCTCCATCTATACCAAGCGCAGGAGCTTGGCTTAATGAATGTGTTTAAGCTGAGCTTAATGGGAGAGATCCATGTCCTCCCCTGGTGGGGAGGGGAGTGAATGCCCCCATACCCCAACCAGAGTCGAGTCTCAGGAGGCCACAGGCACCTTCTCCTTTCACCCAAATTACCTTGAAATGCCCCAGGAGGGCAATCTGTCCTCTGTCCAAAGCCTCCTTAGAAAGTCTGAGGAAGGAAATCCAGCGTAACCCGGCTGGAGTGAGTCACAGGCGGGTGGGAATGGGGCAAAGGGACATGTCGCTGACGGGGAATCTGCACCTTGTGCTCCTGCAGGCTCTGAGAGCTATTTCCTTGGGTGCTGTCCAAGACAGAAATACCGGATTTTTTTGGGTGTGTGTAATAAGGAAACCCCTCCTTCCTCAGTAACGCTCCGCGGAGGTGGACCACTGCACTGTATTCCTGCAGGTCCCAGAGCTGCGGAGGACTCTCCTCTCTCGTAATTTAGGGTTTGTCTGGAGCTCTTCCACCCAAAGGCCATCCAACCAGCCCAAGGGTCATTTGTAAGGCTGCACCCCTCCCTTTGACTCAGCCTGTTTCTTAGAGATCTTGGTGACCAGCCATGTAAACCGATGTGGTTTCTGCTCCTTGCTCCCAGAAAAAGTGAAAATAGAGGAGTTTGTGCGAGGCTGCTGCAACCCAAGGCTGTAGTAGGCGAGGACAGGGGCCTGGTGATGTTTTCTGGTGTTGTGAGGTGGCCCATCGGCTTTCTGACGGTTTTCCATGAAAGCAGGGACCCTAGGGCATGAGGTGGTTCTGTACAGGGTCCATTTACATCCCAGGGGGTCTCAGAAGAGCTCCTCTGAGACCTTCACACCCCGCCCTTGCTCAGCCCACATGGCAGAGCAGTCTCCTGGGGAGGATGACAACTTTTCCCGGCCGCCGGAGGGGGTAGGCACAAGTGTGGGAGATGTTGAGCAAGGGAGGACTGATGGGATCTTGAGGGCGAGTTGTGCAACTGCAGAAAAACAGGGGCTGAGGGAGGTCACGGAGTAGGGACAAGTTTGGTGTTGGATGGAGCTTCCCAAGAGCCCTGTCCAGCTGAGTTATCTCCAAGGGTGGAAATCCCAGCAGCTCCATGTGTCAGTGTTTGCCACGGAGACTTTTTTGTTCCATATCCCTGCGAAATGTTTCTGGCTGCAACTTGGCCTTTCCCTGTGTGCTTCTGAGAAGCATCTGGACCACCTTCTCTACAACCTCACACGGCAGCTGCACGCACCTGTAAGATCTTCCTTTTCTCTTCTCCGCGGCCGATCAGACCCAGCTCTCTCAGCCTCTTCCTGGACATCCCGTTCTCCAGCCCACAACCAATTTGGAAGCCTCTGTAGGATTCGTTCCAGTTCCATTCTTGCACTGGGAAGCCCCAAACTGGACGCGGTATCCAGTTGTGGTCTGAAGGGCAGACTCACTGGCTACACACCTGCTAAGACCACGCGACATGAGGGTTCTCTTCTCCGCTGCAAACCCACACTGTGGATTCATGTCAGATAAAACCTGCTTTGAACAGCAAGGGCCAAGGGATCTCACATCTCCTGAAGCTGCATTTCTGCTTCGCTTTGTTATTTCTGACCGTGAGTTTTAACACCTTCTTAAAAGACACATTTGGCCAAGAGCTTTACAAGTGTCTGCTTTGTGCAAAGCGCCTTTCAGACATGAGGTGGAGCCAGCTAGAGAGCAAGCTGCAGATGGTGTGGGGCGCAAATGGGACAAAATTGTGGGAAAACGGTCCAGAAACATGGCTCGTGCCCTGCCATGGCTGAGCCATGGGCTAAAGCATCACTGCTGGCTTCTGCCTTGCTCTGGGCATCTTTGGGTGCTTAAATTCCTTCTCTGTTCAACCCTCTGGATCAATCCAACCTACGACTCCAAATGACGTTCCCCACCACTTCCAGCCCTGGAGAATGTCCTGCCGCGCGTCCGGAAACATGATGCTGGCTGAAATGTGAACCTGAGCCAAATTCCTCCAGGCACATTTTTATCATCCCTTTTCTTTTTTCTTTTTCTTTTTTATTTTATTTTCCTGCCAGGGACAATGGTGTTGCTCGCTGCTCTGCCCAGCCCTTTCCTCTGCGCTCCCAGACAGAAATAGTTAACCGGGTTCCCGACGAAATGAATGTTGTCCTCGTTTCCTTTGCAGGGCAGGCAGCTTCCCCCTGCCTCCCCCCTGCCCCTCTCTCTCTGCTCCGAGCCCTGGGGAGGAGCTGCTATCTAGTGACATGATGCAAGAGCAGATGATGTCTCGCTCGCCCTGGCAGTGTTTCAGTGACCCAGTGGCCTGTGCAAGAGCTGCCAGGTCCCCCCGGGGCTTTCTGCAGCAGGAGAGGAGCCCTTTGCTCTCCTCTTGTGATCGGTGGGATGGGGAGCACCTCGTGGCTCTGGAGAAGACGTGAGCCAGCGCCGGCTCTGGAGAGTTTCAAGTCAGAACAGATCAAGCTAATAGAAAGGAAGCGATGCTGGAGAAGAGGAGGGGAGGAGAGAGAGAAAAGATGATGCCGCAGGCGTTGCAAAGCAATCCCTCTTGTAGAAAGAACCTTGTTTGAGAGCATCGCTTCTCCTGAGGTTGTGGTCCCTCGGGAAAGAGGAGAGCACCAAGGCCGGGACCTTGTGCTGACCCCAGCACCCAGACTTCACGGGCTGCATGCGGGACACCCCGGGCTGGTTTCGGTTGCCCACGTGTAGGTGTTTAGGGTCAGCTGAGTTGACACAACCCATCGGTTTCGCCGCGGCTGTGGGGAAGGCTGCTGGCTCGAGGGTTGCTCCAGCTGCTGAAGCAGCAACGCAGCGGTGGGAAGGAGCTGCTTGGTGCTCCTGTAGCCACTTTTCCCAGGGCACACAGAGGGAAGCTGCCTTTCAGTGGGGTTTTGCTTCATGGCAGGTGGTTGTTCCCAGGCTGCAAACTCCCCCAACGAAGCGTTTTTCATGCTACAGGGTCAGAGGGAGACAGGTGAGGAGAGGCCAGCCATAGCTTCAGCTCCTGGTTGAACGGACCCAGAGGTTTGCACAGGATGGACACAGTGTTCAGTGGGGCACGACGATTCGGTGGAGCATGAGGCATCCCACCCCTCCAGCTGGGGCATGGGAACCTGCCCAGCATCCCTGTGTCAGTGGAGAGGTGAGGAGCTCCAGCAGAAGAGCAGAGCTCTCCTGGACATCCCTGGGGTGATTGGAAGGACTGTGTGCTGCCGTGATTTTGGGAGGAGGACTGCTGTGCCCTCTCTTTTGGCCCCAGCCTGGGAGACGGCCCTGGGCTGATGCTGGCCGTGCTGCAGCACTGCTGGACTTAGGGCAGATGGGACTTGTGGCAAAGAGAGCTGGGGCTGGTCCCTGCACGGCAGCTGCTCCAAACCTCCCCCTTCTCAGCTCTTGGGGTTGCTGTAGGGTTTGACCAAGGCCTGGAGGTCAGAGGAAAGGTCTGGTGGCAAACACAGGAGGGTTTTGATCTCCTGTCCTCAAGGTCAGCATGAGCTGTGGGGTTCCACAGGGCATTTCTGCAGCTGGTTGACAAGATAACCTCACTCCTAACTGTTGTAGCAGAGAGGGGTGCCCTCAAAATTAGGATGCAGCCAGGCCAGAAGAGCAGCAGGGAAGAGCAGGCAGCTCTCTGCAAGAAATACCCTGTCTAATGGCAAACACATGCCAGGTTTTGCCTGCTGGCCAGGATGCGTGTGGGTGTGGATCTCATTTATTTACTTCTCCGTGAGAGCAGCTTGCTCGGAGATCCTGAGGTGGGAGGATGAGGAGGAAGCTCAGCTCCGAGCAGCTGCTTTCTTGCACTGCTTGTGTCTCTTCCTCCTCGATCTCATGGCTGCAGAGCCTCCTGGCAGCTCACGGCACTTATTTAGCCTTTCCAGAAAATGTTAATAGTTCTAGCAAGGGTGGATTCTGGTGCCTGATTTATAGGGAGTGTTTGTACAGTGTTTATGTTGGCAGGCTGTAGTTTATGTAGGGTTTGAAATGTTCGCCGAAACCTCTTATCGCTGGAGCGTAACAACAACAGGGCGCTGATGAAAGCCCTGAACTAACTGAAGAAGGGTTGATTTAGGGCTTGGGCTGCCCAGGAGCCGCACAAACTGCCCAGGTCCCAGCACTCCTCTCGCCGTGCCCTTGCTAGGACCTCAACAGCACAACTCGTGTTTAGTGAAATCACTGATGTGAGTGAGATCCCCCCAACATCTGCAGGATTTGGAGTAATCAAACATCACAAGCATCCAGCAAAACCCACCTTCCTGCTCTTCCAGCATTTTCTGCTGAAGGGCAGCACTGTTCCTCTCCCACTAGACCTGCAGTCGAGGTCTGAGAGCATGAAACTTCTGCAGGTGCCAGCAAGGAGCATAAAGGAGCATTTTATCCATCTGCCACACTTTACGAGCAGTTCCTGACCCCTCTGGCTGTGTCCACCTTTCCTCCTCCAGCATCACGGGTGCTAGAGAAGTGGGTGAGCAGCGGGGTGCAAGCAGCATCTTTGAGTGGGGTGGATATTTTTAAGGCGACTTAAAAATGTAAGCTAGGAGGAGAGTTCCTGCTCGGTCCCCATATGTTGCCAGGTCTAGTCGAGAGGTGGCGTCCCTGCCCAAAACAGGGAGGTTGGACTAGATGATCTCCAAGGTCCCTTCCAGCCTAGGCCATTCTATGATTCTATGATTCTATGATTCTATGAATTGCAGGAGGATGCAGGGTGTGCTTCTGGTTCCTGCGAGCACGTGGTGAAATTTAGAGAAGAGAGAAGAGCTGGAAACTGAGCTGTGTCCCAGACCAGCCCTCGGAGATCAGGCAGGTGTTGAGCACCCAAGTTTAGGCAACTAAATCTCACCCAACTGCCTTCAAAACAGTCTTGGAAGGTAATGCAAGAGATGTCCTTTTGAGGAGAAGCCACCACACTGCACGTGGTCCTGTCTCCACATCACACCGCAGTTACTCTATGTCCCTGAAGCCCTTTTCCTAGAAATATCGACTGAGACTCCTCTTCCAGGCAAAAGGGGACTTTTTTCCAGGACAGCTGGTTGGGAAAGATCCTGACTTGCTTTAGGCACCCTACTACATGTATCCTACTAGATATGTACTACTAGGTGTATCCTGCTAGATGTATCTTATTAGAAAGAGAGAGAAAGAAAAGCACAGGATTAGAGGCACAGCTACATTCCTCCAATCCAGATACAGATACTAGAAAACCGAGTAAATTTGGTTGAAACTGGTTTAGAGGAGCAGGCAGCCTTCTATTTTAAGAGATTTCTGCTATTTCTCAGTCTGTGCTGCACCACACAGATTTGAAAAAAAAAAAAAAAAATAAAAAGAATAGAAACCCACAAAAAATAAACCTACTTCTGCTATTGGCAGTAAAATTCTGGCTGGTGTGCGTGAACCTCTATTAACCTGTGGCTCATGGTGATGTGCTGGTACAAGAGTCAAGCCTTACAGTAGGAGAGTCCATCCTGCTGTTATTCCTCGTAATGGAAAGCTTCCAAAAAACAAGCCAAAACAAATATTTGTAGCAAAGGCCGGGGCTGCCTGGAGGGAGGGACGCTCCTGCCACCGGGCGGGACGTGACATCATCCGGATTCCTTCGCTGAGGAATGCAGGATCTGCATCTTGCCCTGCCAGTAACTGCTTTTCAAAAACAGACCTTCGCAGGGATGCGTGTTTCTCCCAACCCCGTCCATCGCACGGCAAAGACTGAACGTCCCCCCATTCCCCTTCTCTGACCCTGCTTGCTGCAGGGGGGTTGGACTAGATGACCTTTAAAGGTCCTTTCCAATCCAACGTATTCTATGAGTCTGTGGTCAGACGTGAAAAAAGATGAAACTGGTCAATCCCCAAAGCGCAGGTAAAAGAAAATCCGTAAGCGGGAGCTGGGCAGGGGCTGGAGCTGGTGAGGGAGTGATGACTTCTCCTCGGGGCTGGCCAGGATGGGGCGGCCGATGGGCTGAGTACGCACATGGACCTCTCCGCTGGGCAGGCGTCGCTGAGAGCTGCAAGAGGAGTTCTGTGATGATCCCATTTAGAATCACAGAATTGTCAGGGTTGGAATTGACCTTGGAGATCATCTAGTTCCAAACCCCCTGCCATGGGCAGGGACATCGCCCACTAGATCAGGCTGCCCAGAGCCCCATCCAGCCTGGCCTGAAAAACTCCCAGGGATGGGGCTGCCCTCTCTGGGCAACCTGTGCCAGGGTGTCACCACCCTCATGGGGAAGAACTTCTTTCTAACGTCCAATCTGAACTGACCCATCTCTGGCTTCAATCCATTCCCCCTACTCCTATCACTATCTGACATCCTAAATAGCCCCTCCCCAGCTTTCTTGTAGCCCCCTTAAGATACTGGAAGGCCACAATAAGGTCCCCTCAGACACCTACAAAGCCCCCCGACTACATCGTGTGTTTTTGAATGTGTGTGATGGCTAAAGCGGATAGGACTCAATGGCCCTCATAGGTCCCTTCCAACTTGAGATATCCTCCAGTTCTATGACAGATATGCTGACCTGCAGAGCATCCAGCCTACACCTCGCTTAGGCTGGTAGGACTAACTCCTAAGCAAAGCTGTAATTTCCCCTCCATGCAGCCCTTGGCTCCTCCATTGGGTTGAGCACCCCCATGTCCCACCTCCAGTCTCTCGAGCTTATGCCCCTCCGCCCCCGACCCTGCATTGGCTCCAACTTCAGCAAACACCACTGGAAATTAGTAACGGTCACTAACGTTCGTATGTCATCAGCACTTCCACCAGCATCGGCGACAGCAAAGGGGTCAGTTCCTGTGGGATGGAGACTGTTGCCGTCATTTCAATAGGTGGAACTAGGTGTAGTTCAGCTGCCCCCGTTATGGGTCTAACGGGGGTGATTTAGTGGTTGGAAAGGCTCAAAGTTTTTTGCTCTCAGTGCCTGCGAGAGGATGGCTGGCAGGAAACGAAAGCGCCGTTCTCCAAGGCAGGGGTGATTTCGCTCCTGGACCGATTCTTTAATTTTCCACCAGGTTTTTGGAAATTCTTGGCTATTACGACTGGACAATTAAACGAAGAGCAGAAAAGAAGGGCTCCGGCCAAAGGAGAAAACCCACCTGGTCAGCTGAATTTTTGAAACAGGGATGGAGTGAGGACCTTTGAATAGGCAGCAGCAGAGCAAGGGCTGGACCTGCAGTCCTGAAGGTGGTGAGATGTGACATCAGGTGTGCCAGGAGGAGGCCTGCTCCTCTTTGGAGCCATCAGCACAGACAAAACCAGTTGAGATGGACACAAAAGGGAGCCTGAGATCATGGCAGGGCGATGCAATGACATTTTGTCACAGGTGTAGGCAGAAGAAACACATCTAAACAGAAAGCAATGATGTAGCTGGTAGGGGTCAAGTCCCACATGGGACAGGGTGGCAGTGCCATGGGAGAGACCCTCTGTGGGACCTCCTGGGCTTGGTTTGGATATAATCTCCCACCAGGGAAGTCCCTTCCCTCATCATTTCTTGGCCACCCTCCATTACAGGGCTGTGTCTGGTGCTGGTGATCGGGGCTCAAAGTCTGCAGGAATCTTGCTGCTCGATAGAAGGCAAAACCATATTTCCCTTGTGCTGTTGCTCGTTGGTGGACATAGGGGTGCCCTGCTCATTTCTGCCTGGAGTCACCCTAGAGACAGCAGAGAGCTGGCTGAGCAGCGCTGATGTGGGTTCCAGAGGGCTGAAGTGAAGACTCCCAGGCTTTAAAGTCAGTAGGGACCCAAAAAGGAGTCAGGGAAAGAAGACGTCAATGGATGAAGATGATGCAGGGAAGCTCCCAGGCTCCACATGCATCACGTCTCGGTGAGCTGGGTACCACCAGTGTGCTGAGGGACTCTGGCTCCATCTCCTCATGTGGCCCCAGGGCTCTACCTTGTCCATCTGTGTGGAAACTGATCCACGCTGGGACACTGCAGAACATAATTTGGGGGGTTGATTCACGTCCCTTAAGTTGTTGCTTCTTAATCTTTCTCAGAAACAGAGATAGCGTTGTGGTTTGTTATTTATTTCTGTCTGGAGGCTAAAGCGAGGAAAACCTGGAGAGGAATGGAGGGAAAGAACGAGAGACGGAAGGAGTGAATTTTCAAGAAGAGGCTCCCACAACTTCATCTTCTTTCTTCTGCTTCTGGTAAAGGCTGGGTCACTGATTGCATCTATTCACTCCAGGAAATTTCCAGGGGGTTTCCTGGAACACCAGAATGGGGTGGGCAACAGTCCCCAGCCTGTGACCACCATCAGAGCCACAGCAATCAGGATGGACCTTGCTCACCAGCAGCAAACCTAGACATGTCCCAGTAGCTGCCTGTAGGTCAGAGCCCCTGATTTGGTATTTCTAAGCACTATTTATTGCAAAGTGAAGGAGCATCAAGGTTTTTTTTAATTTTGCACCTTTTTTTTGATGTTGTCCATTCTCTTTAAACTTAGCAATGTTCAGAATAGCAGAGGAGGCAGAGAGCATGGAAGAAAAGAAACGTGAGCACAAGACTGGGAGACCAGGAAGGGGCTCACTGCATGTCATGAGGGGATTTTAGTATTACTGCAGATTAAATTGTGACTGTATCCCATCCTCAGCCTCACAGAGAAGCTTCATGCACCCTTGCTTGAGAACCAACCAGGTACTTGGCTCTGGGGTGCTTGACCGCTCTGTGCAAGCCCCAGTGGTGCTGGGGGTACCAGCTCTGGCAGCAGGAGCCCATCAGATCCCAGTGGGTGGCGGAGGGTTTGGTGTGAGCAGGGTAGCATCCACTTGAGCAGCTCACTTGTCAGCAAAACCTGCACCCATGCGCCTGGCGCTCTCTTGGGAAGATCTCTACCATCAGGACGAGCCTCTTGTACAAGCAGAGAGAGAAAAACCTCACCCGGCTGCCTGCTCGTCTCAGCCCCAAGCCCTGGAGCATCGTTGGCTCAGACCCATGGCCCTGCCTCTCCACAAACTGCAGCGGTTCCCCTGTGTAAAAGGCGTGGAAGGGCTGTCCACCTCCTCCTCCTGCATCTCCCCCCTCTTCCCCTTCCGCCTCAATATGCTCATTCATGAAAAAAGTATCTGCTGGATGGACACGAGGAGAGGAATTAATGTTGGCGTGTTGTTTCCCACACGTTGGCCAAGGGAGGTCGTAGGCTCAGAGGGTTTTAATCTTTGTTTTCACAGCTGGATTCGATATTACCCATGTTTTCTCTCCAGCTTTATATTGCTGCTCGCTCCTCGGAGCAACCTGTCGCAAAGCAGCGTGTGCGCTCGCGGTGCAGCACGACTGACTGCCGGCCTCCCGAGGGGTGCTGAGTGTGGCCACCCACCTCGGGACCAACGATCTGCACAGCTCCGTGTGTCCAGTCAGGATTGAGGCCGTAAGAAATGATGCTCTCCTAGGTCATGCGGTGGGTCCTGTGTTTGGGAGGGCAAAGCTGCAGTAAGGAAGGTGCCTTCTCATTATGGTCTTCTGAGAGCACCTGGCTGCAGCCCAACTCTCCTGGCTTCTTTCCACCTGGCACTGGGTGAGGTGAAGGCAACTGGGTAGTAGGGACCAGCTGGGTCCATCTTTGGCTAGGAAGGGGCAGGCAGCAAGGTTGGGGAGGAGGCTTCTGGCTTAGCCCTGTACATGGGGCATGGTGAGACTATGGCAAAACCTCAGGCCCAACCTAGGGACATCATGGGTTTGGGGGGTGCTGTAGGGTTTGGTGGAGGAGGTGTGCGGTTTGGTGGTGGTGGTGGTTCAGGGCTTGGTCATGCTGGTGCAAGGTTCGATCATGCTGGTGTACAGTCTGGTGGTGCTGCTGCAGGGTTTGGTGTTGCTGCTGCAGGGTTTGGTGATGCTGGTGCAGGGTTTGGTGGTGCTGGTGCGGGGTTTGGTGGTGCTGGTGCAGGGTTTGATGGTGCTGGTGCGGGGTTTGGTGGTGCTGGTGCGGGGTTTGGTGGTGCTGGTGTGGGGTTTGTTGATGCTGGTGTGGGGTTTGGTGATGCTGGTGCCGGGTTTGGTGGTGCTGGTGCGGGGTTTGGTGGTGCTGGTGCAGGGTTTGGTGATGCTGGTGCGGGGTTTGGTGGTGCTGGTGTGGGGTTTGTTTGTGCTGGTGTAAGGTTTGGTGG
Source organism: Apaloderma vittatum (assembly GCF_000703405.1). Lineage (NCBI taxonomy): Eukaryota > Metazoa > Chordata > Aves > Trogoniformes > Trogonidae > Apaloderma > Apaloderma vittatum. The sequence continues at coordinate 20,776 of NW_009722193.1, read as the reverse complement.
TGCTGGTGCAGGGTTTGGTGGTGCTGGTGTAGGATTTGGTGGTGCTGGTGTAGGGTTTGGTGGTGCTGGTGTGGGATTTGGTGGTGCTGGTGTCGGGTTTGGTGGTGCTGGTGTGGGATTTGGTGGTGCTGGTGTCGGGTTTGGCCAGCTGGACGCCCAGCGTGGCAGACAGATGAGGTGTGTTCATGCCCAGTCTGGTGGAGCAGGTGGAGAAGGTGCTCCCAGCACCCCACTGGAAGCCCAAGGGCTTGGACCTCTAGAGCTGCAGAGCTCAGAGTCCACATTTGAGCACCAGCGTGGCCCAGGGCCAGGTGGGACTGGCTCCATTCCCACATTGATTCCAACCTGAGGGCACCTTCTCCATCCCACTGTCTACCTGTGAAAGGGAAGAACTGATTCAACACCTCTCCAGTTCTTCAGGATTTGGGGACCCAGACACATGGTCTCCCTTCTTGGCACGGGTGACCCCGTGGTGTCCAGATGTGAGGCGTGAGCTGCTGACCTCTCCGGCGTCACCGGGTGGGGACCCACCTATGTAAACATGTCCAGGAAAGTCTCCCATCCCTTTCCTCCCCGTGCTCGCCTTCGGACCAGACCGGCCTTCGCCGATGCTCCCACCCCAGGGCTCCCGGGGAAGGTACCGTTCCGCTCGCCCAGCGACGGGCACTCCTCCGGGCATTTCTCTCTCATCTTCCTCTTTTCTGCATGTAAACATGACTGTTTAATTATCTTTGTGTGTCATTACCAACGTGATTCTTTCCATATTTACTGGTGATGCTGGTGTAATGATAAACTTTGGTGAACGGAGAAACCTGCCCTGGTCGTACTGGGAACTGGGCCAGAAGGATAGGAAAGCACTTGTAGTAATAATATTTCCTATTATTTTCTTTATTTTTTCTATTTGGTCTGTTATCTACGAGCAGTTGGCAAGAACGTGTCCAACCAGTTTGTTTCCTCATTTATCACATTCGAGTCTCTCTCTCCCTCTTCCTTTTCACTATGTTTAGATCTTATTAGTAATAGAAAAACAGGCCATAAAGTCACACTCAAGCATCTGGTATTTTCCTTTTGGCGTTTACTTTCTTGTCTTCGATATCCTTGCTTAGCTGATGTTGGATTTTTTTTACCGTGGGGAGAGATGTGGTGTCCAGGTAGCCAGGGCTGAGCTCAGGAGGATGTTTTGGTGATTTGAGCCGACAGATCTGAAGCACAGAGTTTGTTCGAGGAGGGAGCCGGGCATGGGTTTAGAGAAGATTTTGGCAGCCGCCCCCAGACCTTTTCTCCATTTGCACAACACTTGGGTCACGGAGTGGCCTCACTGTTATGGCTCTGTCCGACCCGGCAAGTCAGAGGCTCCTCCAAGGCCAAGATATTGGGAAATAGATGCTCCGGTGATGAGTGTTGGGATCTTCAGTGAGATTTGGTGTCTTAGATGTCCCAGTTCAGGCATGATTTTGTCTTATCTCACAAGCCCTGCTCCACCTCAGCCTCTGCAAGCTCCTCTGGAGAAGAGGAGGCTGAGAGGAGACCTTGTTGCCCTCTACAACTACCTAAAAGGAGGCTGCAGTGAGGCTGGTGCTGGTCTCTTCTCCCTAATTACTAATGACAGGACAAGGGGAAATGGCCTCAAGTTGCGTCAGGGTAAGTTTAGATTGGATATTCGGAGGAAGTTCTTTACTGAACGAGTGGTGAGACACTGGAACAGGCTGCCCAGGGAGGTGGTGGAGTCACCAACCCTGGAGGTGTTTAAAAAAAAGTCGATCTAGCACTTGAGGCTGTGGTGTAGTGGTTAGGTGTGCTGGGATGAAGGTTGGACTAGATGATCTTCAGAGGTCCCTTCCAACCCCGAACGTTCTGTGATTCTGTGATTCTGTGCTGGACGATGGGTTTAGGAGAGCAGCTTTACGTCCTTGGTAGAACAGAGTGGGCCTCAGCCCCCTGAGCAGAAGCCACGCCAAAGCAAAAGGACCTTAATTCTGCTCCCAAGAGCACAGCAGCTCTTCCAAATCACCCACACGTGGTCTTTAACCACACGGTTGTTTAAAGCACTCAGGTATGAATTCTGCCCCGGGGACGGGGTAGGGCAGGGCAGTCGCTCAGCAGTCCCAGTGTATGGCCAAGGCTGTACGAGGGAGCATCGTGAGAACCAGGTAGAACTTAGACCTCATCCAAATACCTGCGCTGGATCCTGCACCGATTTGTGGAGCAGCTTGCTCACTGCAAGCTCCTGTCCTTGTTAGGGTTGCGATATGGTTCCTCTAACCTGCACTTTGGTTGGCATATTACCGATATTTTTGGGGTGGAAAAGAAATGAAGATAACTTAGGACCCAGTTCTCATGCTCGGCTTCTCCCACACTCAGGGGTGAAAGAAACCTCCACCAAATCTCCAATCCAGACCCTCCTTCCCTGTTGCACTTATAGTTTGGGCAGGATTGAGCTTGTACCTATAGAGCTGAGTCTTCAGTTTGACAAATGGTTCATGGTGGGCCACACTGTCCTTTACTAGAAGCAAAAGCAGCCTTTGGCCAGAGCCAAGGGCAGTGGAAGGGTCTCTCTGGGTTGCTCCAACCCATAGAAACCTGGTTTAAATCCCGGTGGGAGAGTTCATCCTGAGGGCTGCTATGTGTAATGGGGCTGCTGGAACATCACCATCCTGGTCAAGTGTGTAGAGGTCGTCCCACCTGTTGTGGTGGCTGTCCCCATGCCTGACAGATGCATGATGACAGAGATGACAGCGTCATTTTTGTCTCTGGAACTGCTGCAAAAAAAATTAGAGTCAACTTCTCCAAGTCAGGAGCCTGTCTGTGCGGTTGCAAAGCATTTTCCACAAGAAAACCCAAACTGATGTGCATTTGTAGGTTTACAAGAAGGGTTTGGTGGTGAGGAAAGCTGGAGGAGGTCTTGGGCACGTCCTGCTTTGCTTGTGCGGATCCACAGAGGACACAACCACTTTGGGGGGTTGCTGTCTTTACTCTCAAGCTGTATCCGAGACGTTCATCCCTGTGCAGAGCTGCTGGCTGCTCCCATCCCCTTTGCTCTCCTCGCACTGACGCTGCGAGTATGTGAGGAAGAAGTTCCTCTCGGCCGCTCAGCACGAGCCAGGGACCTCACCCAGCAGCTCCTGAATGGAGCCCAGAAGCCATGGCCGAGCTTCCAACCTCTGTTCCTGCTCCCTTTCACTCCTGCCCCCTTTTCCTGGAGCTCTTCCAGGCTCCCTACTCATACACCATCTCTGCCCATCCACAGGTGTTAGGGAAAAAGATTAAAAAAAAAAAGAAATAATAAAAAAACCCTCCAACAACAAAAAACCCACACGCCTTTCTGGAGCAGCCAAAAATGTGGCCGCTGGACTGTTTTTTCCAGTGTTCCCTCACTTTTCCCATGCACCCTGACCTTCTTCCCCTGCTCGGTGAACTGCAGATGGATTTTGGGCCGGCCGCGGGCGTAACGGCAAGAGGAGGTGATGCGCCGTGAACTTTTGCGCGGCCAGTTTCGCCGGGGGGATGGATTTCCTCTGATTTTTATTGATTTTTTAAATTTTTTTTAATTTTTTTTCACTCGTTCTGTACAAGTTCAGGAAGGTCTATGGCAAGTCAAGCCTGGCTTGGCTTCACAGGGTTGTGCTTCAGACCAGCCAGAGCTGGAAGGTTTATGTTTTCCTGTTATGAGAGCTCAGGGAAGGCACGATGGGTTTCCAAGAGAGATGTTGGGTAGCACCAACGCCGGATCCGACCTCAACGGGTGCGGCTGGAGACAGCCTTTTATTCCCATTGCTTCTCTGGATACTTCAGGAAAGGGAAGCAAATAGGGAAGGGAATAATTGCTCCATCTGACCTCTGCCCGTCGGTGCTTTCTTTGGAGCAGGAACAGACGCAAGGGGAAAAAGAAAATGCTATAAAGGGTTTTGCTGAGCCACATCCCTGGGGCTCTCCGTGAGTCCCTTCTTGCTGTTTTTTGGGATGTTGGTCCATGTTACCTCTGCGGCCTTGAAAACTTCAGCAGAAAGGTTCCCGTCAGAAAAAAATACATGGTTTTGTCAACACTGTAGTTTATCTCAAGAATGTGTCCATCACGGTGAAATTTTCAGCTGGGAAGAGCTGGAATAAAGCCCTTCTGCTCTCCAGCCTGGATTTAAACGCTTCCTCTGGGCTTTTGCACTTTGGAATTTAAATCTTGTTGTTATTTAACCATGTCAGATTAATTTTTTTTGGTCATTTTCAAAGTGCTTTTACCTTTCCGCAGTCAATCAGTCAGCGATATCCAAAGGAAACATTTTGATGTTTTTCAGCAGTTTCATGGCAAATCAGAGCCAGAATTTATATTTTCAGAGCGCACGAAGGAAAGCAGCCTTCACCTCGCTTTCAAACACCCGTTCGTTATGTAGCCCAAATCCCCACGGGCTTCAGAAAAAAACGTGTGAGACCAGATTTGGTCCTTGCAAGAGCCAGAGACCAACCACAACGTCCTGATCCAGATCAAAACTTTCTTGTGTTCATCCAACAAGCAGAGTTGGATGCAGAAAAAAAATCAGCCTGCTGAGGGATAGATGGAGAACTTGCATCTCCATCATTCAGGTGACACATTTGTGCTGGGGTTGTCGTCACCACTGTCCTGAAAAGTTCACACAGAGGTTTGCAGTGAAGCAGATTTTAGCAGCAGACACTGGCACAGCTTTTTCTGCCACTTGTACTGGGTATTTTTTTAATTATTTTTTTATTATTTTTTTTTAAAGAGGGTTAAGGTTTTGGCTAAGTTCTTAATGATGCAAACCATAATGAGTCCCAAATCTTGGAGAACGCCCAAAGCTCTGGGTGAAGGAGAAAAGATTGCACAACTGAGATTTTTTTTTTTTTTCTGCGTTAAGCTCGGGACTGAAAGGGAACCTGGAGGCCCTTGGCCGGGGTGGCTGAGTTGAGCAGTAGCGTGGCCGTTCCCACCTGCTCCCCAGCTTCATGCATGTGCCTGGGGATGAGCCGTTAGAAATGTCCAAGTGGCAACGCTGGCTTGAACCAAACTTGGCACAAAAAGAGCCCAAGTCCTCTTCCAAACCCATCGATCCCCCATCCCTGTGCGCTCGGGGACCAGCAGGTCTGAAAACAGCGAAGATGATGCAGGATGGGGTCAGAGGAGAGGAGGACGTGTTGAGAAAGGAGGTTGCCGTTCCCTGAATGACACCTTTACATCAGGAGTAAGAAGAAAATCTCTGTTTAAATCTCTGTTTAAAGCTGCGATGCTCTGCTGAAGGCGTGGGGCTGCAAGTAACAGCCAGAGGCACTCATGAAATTAAAACCTGCCTCTTTTTCCTGTGTGTAGCTGCAAAAAAAGCGACACCTTTGCTTGCAAAAATAAGAGCTCAGCGTGCCCTTCTGTCACTTTTATTCACCAGCAAAGATCCCTTTTTCTCTCCAAGTGCCACCAAATTACTGAATAACAAAATCGTGCCATGGACTTGAAGACCGTGCAAAAGTGGGGAGAATATTTTCCAAGTTGAATATTTCCTTTCGCCACCATCACTTTCAAAGCAGATGGCACCCACAGCCACCCAGGGTGAGGATATGTTCTGCATCCCGTGTCTGAATGTCAGAGGAAAAAGGTTAGTGGGGTTATTTGAAGAAGAAAAAAATATATTTGAATTCAAACTCCTGCTTCAGTCTTCACCCTCACTTGTGGTATTCAGATGCTTTTGCTTTTCAGGTGTTTAATTTTGTAGTCTCCTAAGCCCAAATCCAAAAATTTCCAATAAGATATTGCGATTTTGAATTTATTTCAGTTTTGTGACATTTCTCTCAGCGCCTCCTGGATCGTGTTTTAAAAAGTGAGTTTTGAACAAGGATGCACATCTTCATTTCACGTAGTTTTAAACCTGACGAAATGAAAATCCAGAAGGTGAAAATTAGAGAAGAAAACGGAACTGTCATCAAAAGACAGTACAGAGCTTTGTCGATTTGTGTTCCGAGGGGGTAATTATGGTTTCTACTCATCACTGACAAGGCAGGGAGACATTGTACCAGGTATCATTATCATCAGGGATGGGAAGGGAGTGAAAAGGTGCCTGTCACTGTTTTAGCCTGTTCTCTCATTCACGGCTAGAAAAGCCCTGTTTGCTCTCCAGGGTCTTCCTTGACAAGAACAAAAAAAACTTCCTTATAACTGTGTACGTACCCCTGCCATCCTCTGTTATTACCGACGCAGTGAAGGTTTTGACTTTCACACCAGGGTCTTCCTTGACAAGAACAAAAAAAACCTCCTTATAACTGTGTACGTACCCCTGCCAATCTCTGTTATTACCGACGCAGTGAAGATTTTGACTTTCACACAAGCTCTTCGGACGGTAAAAACTCAGCTGAAAGGTGCAGGAGAAATGCACAGGTCTGGCTGTGTCCCCAGCCCTCTGCCTCCTTCCCTGGGTGATGGTCTGGCCCATGGGGGATGGTTGGGTTGTAGGAACCGCTCGATGGTGAAGGGTCTAGAGCACAAATCTTACGAGGAGCAGCTGAGGGAATTGTTTAGCCTGGAGAAAAAGAGGTTGAGGGGAGACCTTCTTGCTCTCAAGGAGGTTGTAGCGAGGTGGGGATCAGTCTGTTCAACCAATTAACAAGTGACAGGGCAAGAGGAAAGAGCCTCAAGTTGCACCAAGGGAAATTTAGATTGGATATTTGGAGGAATTTATTTACTGAAAGGATTATCTGGCATTGGTTGCCCAGGGCAGTGGTGGAGTCACCATTCCTGGAGGTATTTAAGAGTTGTGTAGACATAGTGCTTAGGGATATGGTTTAGTAGAGGGCTTGTCAGTGTTAGGGTGATGATCAGACTCGATGATCTTAAAGGTCTTTTGCAGTCTGGGCAATTTTGTGATTCTGTTATCCCTGCTGGTGTGATGGCTGGATCTGCTGGGCAGGAGGTTGGAGCAGGAGCAGATGTTGCTTGGCTCGCCTGAAGCACGGATACCCAAAAAAAACTTCCACCAGATTGCCGTGTGTATAAATAACCCACCCGGGTAGAAAGCAAAGGGGCTGGAAAGGCTGCGTGACCCACGGGACAGGGACCGTGCTGAGCTGCATTTTATCTCTAAGTTGCTGCCCACAGTCCTGCAGAGCCTGGAAGTTGTTCTCAGATAGTTATTTTTAAATAACCAATAATACTTCTCTGCAGCTCCATCCTGCACCGGCTGGAGCGGGTGGAAGTTTCACCACGGTTCTTCGATGGGAACGAGGTCTCGGTGGCCATCGCTCAGGTTTGGTGGATCTCACAGGGCTTGTCTTTTAGAAGGAGGTGGTGTGATGTGCTGGAAGCTGCACGGTCCGCGCTTGGGCTGACGCACCCGAGGACAATGAGGCAGTCCCTACGGAGGGGACCAGGAGGTGACCCACCCCTCTGTCTGCACACCTGAAGGACCGTGTGGGTAAGGAGGTCACTGCCACAGCATGCTGGAGGCCAAAGCCAGCTCTGGGAACATGCAAGGATAACGTGGCCTCAACTTACTACGAGTTTTCTCCCCCTCAGTGAGGTCTAGGACATCTCCAGGGAGGCTGAGGTGTTGCTGGAGGGGATCTCCAGCCCTGGTGCTCTCCTCTGAAACCAGCTCCCTACCTCCCCCATGTCCTTTGGGAGTGGGAGCTTTATCAGTGTGCTATGTGCTCAAGTGTGCAGGGTTGTGATAATTTAACTTCTTTAGAGGCTTATTCCCCCCAGCTGCCTCCCAAAACCTGGTTTCCCTAGTGTGACACATTCCTCTAAGGGCATGTTCATCCCTACACCTGATTTAGGGCTTTTCCACTTGCCTGCCCTAGATGTCTACCTCCAAACAGTGAATTAACTTATCACTGCGTATGAGTAATTAGTTTATAACTTAAAACTTTCAGGTAAGAAAGTGCAGGAGATGCTGCTGCCTGTAAGAGTGTCAGCGTGAGATGTTCCTCCACATCCTTTTGGGCTCTTTGGGAAACCAGAGGTCTGGCAGCAGAGTGAAAATCCTGCTTTGTCAGGACCAAGGATGAAAGGTCCCGATAAACCATATGGTTTCGAATGTTCCCCTTCGTCAAAACGCGCGTCTTCCCATCTTGCCCTCAAAGGCTGGCTCTGATCCTTTTCGTGACTTCTCAGCTGCTGCCGTCGCTTCCTTCTTTCTCCTCCTCACTGGTTCCTGGGGAGACTTCTGCCTCGACTTCATTTCCATCTCAGCAGATACCTGGAGCCCTGACCCCACTGGGGTAGCAAGGACAAGGCTCCCCAGGAGTGGAGCAGGGCCGAGAGATGATCTTTAGGCTATTTGGATGGAGAATTTCTTCTCCACTTGCCTTAGGCTTCACCCACATGCCCATATTACTCTTTATTTCTTCTTCCCTCTGCAAAGAAGCCAAAAAGGCTCCGTGTGTGCTCAAAACGTCTTCCCTGTCCTTCTTCACCTGCTCTCTACTCCTGTTGTACCACCTCTTTCAGAGAAAGCTTTGCCTGGGGGTGCAGCAAAGCAGGAGCAGTTTTTCTCACTAGTGAGCCTTACCTCTTTTTTACTATTTTTTTTTTCCTCCCAGCAACCACGAAACTATCGCCAAAATGTGTTTTCCACATGTTCCATATTAGTCATGCTCTCTGTCTTACAAATCTGTTACCAGTGCCACTAGCTGATGCTATTAATTTACTTCCAACCGGCTCCAGAGCTCGGCAGCAAAATTCCAGGCAGCGTTCCTAAAAACCAGACCCGGCGGCTTGTTTGGATTTAAAACCGATGCCCCTTTCTTTCCCGGTGTATTTATACAGCACGTTCTATCCTTCTCTCAAGGTTTGGGCGAAGGAAAGAGAGGCCAGGCGGGGCGGTGGGATCAGGCAGGACCTCCTGGCGGTGGGTGCCCGGCCGCCGCAGAGGCGGGGTTTGACATCCCGTTAAATACTTCCCTTGAGCTCTGGTTTCCAACCGCTGGAGCACGGCTGGACCAAGGTGGCGGGAGTTTATCTCGGGCAAGGCAGCACAGGAATGTCGGCGGAGGAGGGAAAGCCGCCGCGAGAAGCACTATGTAAGTCGATTTTTTTCCCCTTCATTGTTTTCCTTGCGGCTTAAGCGAGGAGCCATGCAGGAAAAAAAGAAAACAAAAAAAGACAGCCAGCCAGCACAGATGGGGTTTCTTTTCTATATATTTTTTTCCTTCTGCTTATCTTAGACTCAGGTTTTACAGTTTTCCCAGTTCCAACCGTTGTGCCTGCGACTGAACAGAGGGGGGTCGGCGGGTTTCGGGAAGTAACAGTGATGAGAACGTGGAGCCAACAGCTCGTTCCTGTAGATGGCTACACACAATTTTCACTACTTTAAGTGGTGCCGGTGAGTTGAGGAGTCTAGTTCCTCCTCTGAGGCTGTTTTGAAGCGAAACTTGTAACCTGCGTGCGTTTCGTACGCTGTGTGGAGCCGACGTGTGGAGATAAGATGCCTGAAGGAATGGATTTCAAAGCCAGAGGGACGGTGGGGTCTTCTCACGCCATCTCTCCAGCAGATTATTTAGCTACACGAACCACCTAATCTAATCCATCTACCTGCTGCAGATCCACTCGGGGTTTTTCCCCCCGTGGAGCTGGACTGTGTAATTTTTCCACCGCACGGGGAAGATGCAAAAAATCCGTTTTCTATTGTTTGATAGTCGGCGTTGTGAGATGAGGCACAGTCTTTTCCTAGTACCACCCTATTCATCAGCGAAAGCAATGTCAACAAATCCCTCCTTAGAAGCTGGTTTGCCTTATAATTGATTCTAAAATATAATTGTGTACTCATACCCCCAAGCCACTAAAGGCATTGAAAGCTCGTAGCACAGTCTGTCTAGACAGCGAGTCTCAGAAAATCATAGAACCATAGAATGGCCTAAGCTGGAAGGGACCTTAGAGATCATTTTAATCCAGCCTCCCTGCCGCCAGGGACGCCGAAAAGTGCTGGGAGTTTAACTGAACTGACTGTAGGAGAGTTTTTTTAACTCACATCCTTCAGCTCCAGCTTTCAAATATGGTGCCAGGAGAGCGGGTGGATGGGCAGGAGTGTAACGGGAAGGTGTGATCACAAAGGCAACGGTGGGATCCCAGGGGTGCAGAAACAGCTCCAGGCTGTTTCCTGCAGATGTTCCTGTAGATCCAGATGTGCACGGAGGGTTAGGCCACGGCGCCAATGGCAGGACCAACAGCTCGAGCTGGTGGCTGGCAACCAGAGGTTGTTTTCTCAAAGCAACAACCCACCACTTTTGTTATTTCTTTCCTTTTCCTCGACTCAGGACGTCTGTGAGCGTGTTGAACCAACGCTGTCGGGTGCTCCTTTCTAGATTGTGACAAGACAGTGGGTGCTTTGCTAACAAACCTGCCTAATATCAGATCAAAACTTGACTATTTACTCCAAAAGCCATCATTACGTTGGTGAGACCTTCCATGCCCCCGCATGAGGCTGTTGGGAGGTGAGCCTGAGCTTTGGGAATTGTGTCTTTGAGTAACACTTGCAAAATGGTAAATTATCCTCGGCGTAGACCTCATAAACACTTTAGGTGAGCCCTAAAAATGATAAATGAACTGCCCCACAGGATACTTAAAGCCCATTTTAGGATAATTTGTGGCTTGCAGCTAACTAGGGATGCAGATGGGAGCTGGTGGCTGGGACTAGCCAAGCTGGGGTGGACACGTGCTCAATCCAAGCCCCAGCCCTGCCTTGGCTGGACCCGGATGCTCCAGAGACAGATGCTCCGTGTCCCACGGCGGGGCATCGCTGCGCCCAGCGGGGTCTTCCCTTCCCAGCCCCCTGTCAGCGGAAGCTTGGCCAAGTGCCCGGATTAATCCTGCAAATCATTTAACACCCCATTTTACCCATATCTGGAGAGAGACACGAATCGCAGGAAGGATTAAAGACAACTTTAAAGCGTATCCACTGAGTCTAAAGGAGCAAAAAGGTGCTCAGAGGGGATGTTTTTCCATCTCACCTCTGAATAAACCCCATTTTCTCAATAAATAATAGAAATGCTCAGTGGGGTTCGCTTTTCATATTCTTCCACAGTGACTGAATTGTCCCATCTGCCGCAGCGTTTCTGTACTGACCATTGGGTTGGAGGCATCGCTTTTGGGGCTGGAGATGGGGATTTTGGTGCCAGCAGCTTTGCAGGTTGTTGTTCTTCACTAGTTAAGTTGAGGGCAGAGGGGAGAACTTCCCAACCTCTTATTCTGGCTTATTACCAAGCCTGGAGTGAGCTGTTTCTCTGCTCCCTGCCTCAATTTCTCCAACTACAGAACAAGAATAACACCATCTGCAGAGTGCTCCCACAGTCTCTGTCTGGCGTGTGAAGACTTGGGGGTTTGGGTTCGCAGAGGACTTGTTTGATCTAGAAATAGCAGGGTTAGAAAATTCCATCTGCCTGCTCTTGAGAGCTCTCGACAGCAGAGGAATTTCACTGCATCTCAAGCCTCGGACCACGGTCCTACGTCCCAGGGCAGCACAAAGGCGAGGGCTGAGCAAACCAGCGCTTTTGGCTCTCGTCCTGAGAAGCAGCATGAGCAAAATCGTATTCCAGGAAGGCTCGACAGGGAGAACAGAGCAAGGCACGTCTTCCTTCTTGCTCCGGCGTTGGGTTGTGCCTACGGCTGATGGTTGGTCCCACCCTGCGCCTGGCACGGGTGATGGGCTCAAAGCCTGGCTTGTGCCATGGAAACCTCAGAGCCTAATTCTGTCTCAAAAAAAAACAACAGTGGGGCAAAGACAGGTTAAGAGCCTGTGTCTCGTGGCATCATTTCCCTCCCAGGTGTTTACATCCACCCAGCAGAGAAGGGTGGGTTTGGTGCCTGTACTCTTCCAACAGCTCCTTTCTTTTCCTCTGCATGACGGTGTAGGACCACAGGGGAGCAGCCTGTGCCAGGGCAGCTGCTGCTGAGCCATAAAGTGCTGGTGCTGTCGCCGAAAGCAGCAACTACAAAGGAAGAAGTCTCTAAACCAAAAGATAGTTTGGGAAGCTGACATTGGTTTATCAGCAAAGTTGGCTAAGTCTGGATGCTAGATGAAACTAGCATCCTGCATCAAAAAACTGCAACATTGATTTCCTAACCTATTGGTATAAACACGCCTAACTCGTCACTAATTCTACAGTTACTGGTTAGTGATAACGGTTACGTTAATCATTGGATCAGTATGTTAAAATTAGCTTTGCCTCTCACATAAATGAGCACACATGCTCCTTGCAGGTGTGAGTTTTTGCCACTCTGATTTGAGGTGGTCGTTGCCATCTCCCACTGCCACATTTAATTTTGGCCCACTTTCACCCTTTCCTAAACAATTTTTGAGGTTTTGGTGCTTTCTAATCTCCACAACAAGGAGTTTGACTAGAAAAGCCCCGTTTAGGTCTGGTTTCACACAACCCCAAGGACAAAGAGCTCGTTAAAACCTTCTAAAACACCGTCTACTTGCTATCTCCAGGTGCACAATATCTTATTATCTTTTCTGCTAACCAGCTGGAAAATTTCTTCATCCTCTCTTCCCATCCTTGAAGCAGTATTCTTTGACAGACTGATTTACCCCTCTCAAGGCAGTTAAAGTTATTCTGCCATGCTTACGGCCACGCTGCCATGTGCTACCTCGCTCTAACTCACTTGTGTCCAGGCTCATGTGCTTGGCTCCCACTTCTGCCACTGGCACATCCACTCTTTTGTTTTCTGGGTGCAGTGGCAGTCATCATTTCACGGGTGGGATCGGGCTTGCCGATGCCTAATTTGCTGCGTGCCATCAGATGTCTGCGTGCAAACGAGGTGGGCACGCTCCCGAAGGAGCCTGAGGGTGGTTCAGAGGAGGGATGCAGGGGAGCACAAAGGATGAGCCTGTTCTCTGCTGCCCTGGGGTAAAAGCCCCGCTGGTCTCTGCCACGATGCTCTTTGGCTCTGGGTGCTTTCCCTGTTGCTCTCATCTCCAGGTGTCTTTCAGAGCTGCTGCCACTCAAGCAGTAAAATTGCCTCCTGCCTCTGATGATGCCTGAGGTCACCCAAGTCGCTCAGGCTGAGGCCCCATTGCAAGTTAATCTAAACACAAAATGGTAATTACAAGCCTTTCCTCCGCAGCTGTCCAGGACTTCTAATAAATGCATGGTTTCCTCTGAAAGTTTTTCAAGGTTTATTTTTAAAATAGGCTGTATTTGATTAAACGTTTGGTTTGGTTTGGTTTGGTTTGTTTTTTCAAAAGGAACTTGAAAGGGCCATCGGCCTGTAAACATAAATATTCCCATTCTTTTGCTGATTCTTTGCATTTTTCTGGGTTTGCTAATGAAAGATGCTTCAAGGCTCTGTGAAGTGGGCAGCATCCTCTGCTCCCGCCTTCAGAGCAGGCACTTGAGCCCAAGAGCGAGAGATTATCACAAGTTAAGCACCTTTTTGTGCCTGAGTGGCTTCTTTTACAATCACCCAAGCCCTTCAGACACCTGAGCAACATCTTGAAATGGGCAACAAAGTGGGCAATAGCGAGTCTCGTAGGTGCTGTGGCTTGCAGGGTTATTAATCTGTGTTTATCAAGTACCACCAGCTGTCCCTGCCTCCAGTCAGCGCAGCACATGCCCACGCTGGCCACGGCTCTCACAGGGAGCCCCCTGCCGTGGTCCCTCGCAGGTCCTGGGGAGATGGGCTGCAGCGATGAAAGGTGTCTCTTTGGGTCAAATGACCTCACCTGCCACAGATGTGCCGACGTCACCATCGTCTTGCTGACTGCAGCCACGGGTGTTAACTTAAAACTGTGTTTTTTATTTCCCCCTTCTCCCTGCAGGTTATAACTGAGTAGCCCTTATGACCAACATGAGCTGGAGCTTTCTAACCCGCCTGCTAGAAGAGATTCACAATCACTCCACCTTCGTGGGGAAGGTCTGGCTCACTGTGCTCATCGTCTTCCGCATCGTCTTGACAGCGGTGGGCGGGGAGTCCATCTACTCCGATGAGCAGAGCAAGTTCACCTGTAACACCAAGCAGCCCGGCTGCGACAACGTCTGTTACGATGCCTTCGCGCCGCTGTCGCATGTCAGGTTCTGGGTCTTCCAGATCATCATGATATCTACCCCTTCGGTCATGTACCTGGGCTACGCCATCCACAGGATCGCCCGCTCGGCGGAGGAGGAGAAGAAGTTCAAGGGCTTCAAGAAGAAGAAGCAGTTTGCGTTGAACTGGCAGGCAGTGCGCAACATGGAGGACCCGATGGAGGCCGACGAAGAGGAGCCCATGATCTCTGACGACGCAGCAGAACACGAGAAAGCCAAAGCCAAGCCCAAGAGCAAAGAGCCGCAAAAGCACGACGGGAGGAGGCGCATCCAGCAAGAAGGACTGATGAAAATCTATGTCTTCCAGCTACTCACAAGAGCTTCCTTTGAAGTTTGCTTCCTGATAGGGCAGTATTTGCTCTACGGTTTTGAGGTAGAAGCCTATTACGTGTGCAACAGAGTCCCTTGCCCTCACACCGTGGACTGCTTTGTGTCCCGGCCGACAGAGAAGACCATCTTTCTTCTCGTGATGTACGTCGTGAGCTGCCTGTGCTTACTGCTGAATATGTGCGAGATGTTTCACCTGGGCTTTGGAACCATCCGAGACGCCATTCGCAGCCGGAAAATCAACAGCTTTAGGCAGCCTCCCTACAACTACGCCTACCCAAAGAACATCTCCTGCCCTCCTGAGTACAACCTGGTCGTGAAATCGGAAAAGTCCACCAAGATCCCCAATAGCCTGATGGCTCACGAGCAGAACTTGGCTAACGTCGCTCAGGAGCAGCAGTGCACCAGCCCGGACGAGAACCTCCCGGCAGATTTGTCGACCCTTCACAAACACTTGCGAGTGGCTCAGGAGCAGTTAGACATAGCATTTCAGAGCTACAGCAGCACCCAGGGCAACACGCAACCTTCTCGAACCAGCAGTCCGGCCTCGGGTGGCACGGTGGTAGAGCAGAACAGGGCCAACACCGCCCAGGAGAAACAAGGTGCTAAACCCAAAGCCTGCTTGGAGAAAGGGAGCTCAAGCAGTAAAGACGGAAAGACATCTGTATGGATATAGTTTTGTCTAAAAGAAGAGAGGGCAGGTTTTTATTTTGGTTTGTTTCTGTTTTCCGGTTTTGTCTTGCGTTCGTTTCACAGGGCACAGGCGCAATTTTTGTGTGGAAGAGACATAAGGAGTGCGGAGATATGAGTTTCAGACCAGTGCTGTCTTCCAGCACGTTAACAAAAGACACTTCGTCCCTGTTTCCAACGCGTTCAGCAGTTGGGAACCTCCAGTGAGCAACAGCAAAGCCCCTGCATCTCCCACCCCTTCAGTCACCACCAGAGCCTCCAACAGAGACTGGACACTGCGTTGTGATGGGACGTGGAGCTGCTGGTGGCTCAGGAAAGAAGTCAGACCAGCAGCGAGCAGCTCCCCTCCTGCATGGCGAGTGCTGTTGGTCAGGCAGTGTTTCGTTACTAGATATCCGTAATCAAAATTAATTCCTGATCCCTTGATGAGAAAACGACTGAAATATTGCACGGATCTTCTGATGTCCTGCCAGCCGGATGTCCTAGCAGGCATCACGAGATGCAAAGTCATCGCTCGACGCTGCGAGCCACCGCCCGGCACCCACATCGCGTTATGGGGTAGAAACAGGACAACTGCCTCACACAGGGAGACTTAAATTTAAACACAGCGTGGAAGGTTTTCATCTTTTATTCCTCTGTGTTGAAGCGAAAAGCACACACGATCGGACGTTACGCAGCGGGAGGGAGCAGTGTCGTTGTGTCATAGCGGTGCCTGTGTAGAGCTTGCGAGAGATGCGGAGGGAATCGTTGCAGTTACGGCGTTTTTAATAACAAACTGCTGCTTCACATCGTCAGAAAGTGCCTTTATGCAACCAGGAAAACAAAATCATTAAGGGTTTAGGCTTCCTTATTTGCTGAATATTAGTCGAAGTTGGAAGATCAGTGCCGGCAAATTTGTTTTTCTGTTGAATCAAACCCGTATAAATAGTGGCAGGTGGCAGATCTATGCATAGTGTGTCTATGGTGTACGTGTGTGTACGTGTACGTATATATACAGACACATATGAACATGTATGTGTGAATATAGACCTAGAGAGATATATATAAATGTAATATCAACCCTCTGATAATTTTACAGCCTTCCACCTCCTCCTGGGAAAACTCATCTGGTCCAGGACTATGATTGATCTCATCCTGGAGCAATTTTTGGGCTTCCAGCTTCCAGCCTCGCCTGGGGAACTGGCAGGTTTCACACACTTGCTTGGGGGGCCTTAGCAGAAGGTTTGGCTTCAGTGGGGACAGGATCAGGACAGTAGCAGGAAGTTTTCCACTAGTTTATGGGGAGCTTTCTGAGCTTGGCTTGGTTTTAGGGTGGTCTCAGAGCCAGTCTGATCCCTGAAGATGTTCTCAAGATGCCTGTGGCTTGGCCGATGCCCTTGCAACCTCCCAAGAGCCTGGTGGTTGATTCACCACCGTGGAGAACCCAAACAGACAGAGCCTTCAAGATCAAACTTAATGCAAAAGACATAAATCCTGATCAAACACGGCACCGTCCCTGTGCTGAGCTGTTCCCTCCAGGCCATGCCAGCCACCCAAAGTCACAGGCTGGTACCTGTGCCAGCATTTCTTAACCATTGGGTCTAGTGACTTCTTGCAGGGCATCTTTCTCATGTCCTTGCGGTCGGTCCCTGACAGCCTTGGGGATGTCTGTTCCCCGGGTGGCGGAGCCTTTTGGCCAGTCTTGGGAACAGGCAGAGAACTTGGGTATGGCCTTCAGCTCCTGGGGACTTTGACTGAGTTGTTCTGTGCCATCAGAGAACAATGCTGGCAGCAAAAAAGTAGGTTTAAAAAGGAAGCAAAGAAACATCCTGTGAGGTATCCATCTGCAAATACTCACTATGGCTTTGCATAACAGTCTGGGGAACACTTTCAGGCTTGGGGCTGGCCCTGCTGAAGGCATCAGTGAAATGCCTGCAGTGCTGCCTTCTCTCACTGCTCGAGATCTGCCCCCTGGAAATGGACAACCACGACCGGGGGAGGATCAGCACATCCTCCCCCAGCAGCAGTCAGGTGTGACACGTCTGTCGCGTCGGGGAACGGCCTTCCTGCTGTGACTTTTGCAAGAAAGGCTCAGGAATTTCACACCACGGTGGTGAGGAGACAAACATATCCAACTCAGCTCTTTATCCTTGTCCCACACACAGGAATATGTTCTCCTCCTGGGCTGGGGCTGTGTCGGCAGGGCAGGAGAGGCCGGTTGCTGATGGTGCTGCTGTCCTGAAGATAAATATGTGGAGGTTCACAGACCTGGGGCTGCTGAGGAGGAGAAGAGAGTTGCTGCTGGGTGGAAATTTGCTGTCCAGAGCACAACAAGCTTGTCCTCACATCGATGCGACTTCTCTCTTATAGCCAGCCCTGGTCCCATAGGAAACAGTGTGTATTTAAAGTCATGATCTCAAGGGAAGGACGGCAATTCTGAGGAGAGCCATGGTTAGACGCTGCCTGAGTTCTTCTGATTCCTTTGAGATGAGCGGAGATATCAGAACCCCAGATAAATTCGTCCTTCCCACGCAATGCTGGAAAGCGCTGTCCTGTGCGGGAGTCCCGATTGTGGATTTCTCCTGCCCGTACCAGCAACACCTCCCTCAGTCCTAGACATGGCCTGAGCATTTCCCAGTGAGTCAGATCCGCCCCTTGGCTCCTGCTGACCTGCAAATTCACCAGTGAGTCACCAAATGCAGAGATGGGAATGTGCCTCCTCTGCTCTTGCTTCAGAAAACCACCCTGGCCTCACCACGGGGAGAAGGGGGGCAGGGTGAGGTGGATTTTAACCCAGAATCTGATCACAGGGAGCTGTCTGAATCATTAAAACCATTTGGTACAGCAGGGCTACACCCCCTTCCCCAACAATATAGCTGGTCAGTGCCCGACGGGAGAAGATCCCTGGGCTCCGTGGCTGCAGGTTCAGAGACGCTCAGAGCATCAGGGCTGGAGACGACCACGGATCTTCTCCTCAACTTGCCACTAATATGAACCTTCCTCCCTGCAACCTCTGGCGTCTCCTCTGCTCAGCAGCCACGGAGAACATCTCATGCCTTTAACGGCTGCAGAAGCTTTTGGGTATTTGATGACTGTTTTCATCCTCAAATCTGCTTTAAGCTAAACAACTCCAGTCTCACCCATCTTTTTTCTAAGGGCTGCTTTTCTTGCATGGTCTTTGAAGCACCACCAGCCAGTCCATATCTTCCCAGTGGTGCAGCAGCGCCGGTCCTCAGGCCACCTTCCCACTCTGCTCTTCTTCCTGAGCCCATCTGCCACCCTGGTCCTTCCCCAAACCCCATCTTCTTTAGGCACGGGGATTACTCCTCTGTTTAGATGCCTGCTGGCGCAGTCAGGATCTTCCTGCCTTCCTTCAACCCGCCTTTTTGTTTTCACACCACAACCCCTGCGAAGGTCTGGAACAACCTGCAGCAGATTTGCAGCCTCCTCCTGGCTGGTGTCACCCTCACATTTAATACGCACACACTGTTTTCCATAGTGAGTGTCAATAATTGCAATATCGATGAGTACTAGAGCTAGGGCAGACTCTTGGGTGATCGATACAACCTCCTCGTCGGGCAGGGAGACAGGGTAACCGCTCTCTCAGCCGTCCTTCCAGCCAGCTCCACTCATCTATCAGGCTTGAAATACTTCCTCTATAAAATACTTTGGCAATGGGAGCCGATATTTTTTTTCCCATGTTTTCCAAGCCTTTTGGCAGGGGCAGAAGCGCTAGGGGACATCCCCATCAGGATGGCTCCGGTGTCGTGGGCTGCCTGGGAGAGACGCAAAGTTACCTGCAAGGTTTCCCAGCTAGACTGGAAGATGCCGCTGACTCCTCTGACCCTGGGGCGGAGGCTCCCCAGTTCTCCCAGATCCCGCCTGAGCTGCACACAGGAGCCAGCATGAGTCAGGCAGCCCTAGAAATATAAAGGATTATTATTATTATTATGATTATGTGTACTGAGTTGCTCACTTCCCCCTTTCCTCCTCCACTCTTTGGTCTCTAAAGCCTTTAGGACATTGTGGCTTTCCATTGAGCCTCTGCCACAAAGGCAACCGACAGGCATTGCTGTCTCTGCAGGAACGACTCCTTTCAGGGCAGGAGTGAAAAATCCCCTCTTTATCATGTCAGCTTGGGAAGGAAAAGGCTAGAGAGGCAAAATAAGCACAACCACAAGAAAAAAAACTCATCCCAACCATCATAACCTAAACCAGCATCTCCAGGAATTTCTATTAGATGACAGGCAGCATCAGCCAGGGAAGAAATGCCAGTAATATAACAAATGCTTTGCTTTTGGGGATTTTGGGTTGTTTTTTTTTTTGTAGGTTAGTTTGTTCACACACGAGACGGGTTTAGCTTTGTAGCTGAAGTAATTGTAAACATTGAGTCTCTTGCTAAATTTGGTCGGATAAAGTGCCCACACTTATATTTCTATTCTTACCATTCAGGGCCAGGAATGTCCCATGTAAAAGCCAGACTACCTTCTTGCTTGCATTGCATTCCACTGGGAAATACTTGAACTTAACTCAAGGCCATAACCAGTCTGTGCTGTTATGAAGTTTCTAGGATTGGTTTTTGTTTTGTTTTGGGTTGGTTTTGGCTTCTTCTTTCTTTTTTTTTGTTTTGTCGTTCAGTTTTTTATGCACTAACTGTGTTTGTACTAGAAATTTTCTGAGTGTGAGGTTGAATCTGTAAGTACTTTTCAATGTAAATGTGACATGTGGACTGTAGTTAGAACACTAAAAATTGGTCAAAAAGAGAAAGATACATCAGTCCAACTCTTCAACCAGCTATTCCACCTCCGTTACTAATAAAACAGAATAAAACTTACATTTTGTTACAGTATGCAAAGCGTGTGATGTTTCTGTGAGAAGGGCACTGGGAGTTGACGACAAGACAATCTTCTCAATCTATTTTGCCTGTTTTAGCCATGCAGGAGCTTTATTTTCCCAGATATGGCTATAAATCACAGCAAAATATTTTTGCCTTAAGAAGCAGTTGACCTTCTAGTTGTTTGGGATGTGTTGTCTCTCTGATGAATCACTGCCTACAATTCCTTCAGGCACGGAGCTGAAACTGCTCGGGAAAGCCTGTACTTTCTAAAGCAAGAAAACTTCGACAAATCTGGGAGAAACTGATGATTCAAGCCGAGGAAATGACGAGAAAGCCCTTGTGAGAAAGCCTGCTTTTCCAAATGACCTCGATCTTTGCTCCTCCCCTTAAATAACCGGCATGTTCACTTACAACCCCCATCCAAATAGTCTTTAGGAAACAAATTCTGGACAGAAACATGTTTGTTTGATTGTTTTCTGTTTCTCTGGCAGTTGTGACATCTTTACGTCTTCTTTGGCATGAGCAGGACCAGCTCCCCCCGAGGGAGAATTCTCTAAAAAGTCCACAAGGGAGGTCAACAGTCAGAAGCAAAGAGCCAGAAGCACTTTAGCCTCGTAGCTCACATCCTTTGCAGCACAACATAAAACACCCGGAAAGAAAGGAAAACTTCGCTAAATAACAAGGTGTCCTTCAAACCAGCAAGATCTGAGGAATCAAGTGAACTTATCTTTGCTGTTGGCTTCTGCGTTGCCACCGGACTCAGCCACAGAAGCACCCATGGGTGGCTGCCCTTAGCTGGACGTGGGTGCTAGCCACAGCCACGGCAGAAATGAATCCCATAGCAAGTCTTCCTCACCAGCAGCCTTCATCCCTCCCTGTCAGGCTCATTTAGATGTTTCGAGGTGTGGCTGGAGAGCTGCCTGGCGGAAA